>NC_080737.1:20836976-20838880 GCF_019097595.1 Hemibagrus wyckioides | reverse complement strand
ATGGTGTCATTTTCAAGAAAGGAGGCGTTTGACAAAATTATTTTCCTAGATGGAGTACTGAGAGGAAGCACCGTTACCAGGGAATCATTAATGACCACTTTCTGTTTAACAATATCATTAACCTTATTAACGGAGTTCAGAAAAAGCACAATAGCACTGTTCATACGGGAGGCAGCTAAAATGTTGCTGTACCCTACCACCTTCCCGGACGGCCAACACACACTCCTCCACGCTAACGTTACACACAATCCTCACACCATGCTGCCGTGTGAGAGACTCGTCTGCGCTATCATCCACCTTCTCCATGTTCCCGCGCAAAGCGTGCCGAAATGCCGACTCACTCCTTACCGGAAACACACACCACACACGCACCCAAACACACACGCCCAAACACACACACACACACGCACACTAACACACACAGCTCCTCACAAAACACATAAACCAAACAACAACAAAAATGAAATGAATTGCCAAAAAGACAATAAAGTTTTGAAATCGCTCATAAACTCGCTCCACGACGCTCAACTCGCTCATTCACATCCGCGCATGCAGAGAGAGAGAGAGAGAGAGGGTGAGTGAGAGAGAGAGAGAGGGGGGGGGAGGGTGAGAGAGAGAGAGGGTGAGAGAGAGAGAGAGAGAGAGAGAGAGAGAGGGTGAGAGAGAGAGAGAGAGAGAGAGAGAGAGAGAGAGATAGAGGAGACTCTCAGCACACAGTTGCTGTGGGAAATTTCTGGTAATTCTGAGTAAGTTCAGAAAATAATCCTCACCATTTTAAAGAACCCTGTCCAGCCTGTGTAGAACTCCCTCTGCTCTCTCTTCATCGCCTCGGCCTGCAAGTACTTCCATATGTGCTAAAAACACACACACACACACACACACACAGATGAAAATACTGTGATGAGGATGAGCTGAAAGTAGTAAATGGACGTAGTGAGCAGTGATGTCTGCATGGTTAGGCGCCCTATGTAGTGAACACAGTTAGGATTCTTTCAGACACACACACACACAGTTTAGTGTGTCTGAACAGACACACACACACACACTCCTGTGATGAGTGAATGAATGAGTTTCTGCTCTACACACACTTTCTGGTTTGTTTAAATTTTGAGAATTGTGAAAAAATCCGTTTCACTCAGATACAGAAATGGACTGATCCTGAAAGACTGAATCTTCCAGTCCTGAGAGTGTGGGGTTCTGTAGTCCAAACCGTACACTCTAGAACCTTTAACATCTCTCTGACTTAGTGTACTCGTCCTAGTGCACTACATCACAGAACACATGGCTGTCCAGTGAAGGGCTTGGGGGTAGTGAGTAGGGTATAGGATGTAGGGTATAGGGTGTTGGGAGTAGGGTGTAGGGTATAGGGTGTTGGGTATAGGGTGTTGGGTATAGGGTGTTGGGAGTAGGGTGTTAGGGTATAGGGTGTTGGGAGTAGTGAGTAGGGTATAGGGTGTAGGGTGTAGGGTATAGGAATATGGAGTTTGGTATAGGATTTGGGTGAAGGGTATAGGATGTACAGTATAAAGTGTAGCGTATAGGGTGAAGGAATAGGGTGTAGGGTGTAGGATATAAGGTGTAGGGAACAGGGTATAGAGTGTAGGGTATAGGGTGTAGGGAATAGGGTATAGAGTGTAGGGTATAGGGTGTATGGAATAGGGTATAGAGTTTTGGGTATATGGTGTAGGGAATAAGGTGTAGGGTATACAGTGTAGGGTATAGGGTGTAGGGAATAGCGTATAGAGTGTAGGGTATAGGGTGTAGGGAATAGGGTATAGAGTGTAGGGTATAGGGTGTATGGAATAGGGTATAGAGTGTAGGGTATAGGGTGTAGGGAATAGGGTATATAGTGTAGGATATAGGGTGTAGGGAAGAGGGTATAGAGTTTTGGGTATATGGTGTAG
>NC_080737.1:20776976-20829476 GCF_019097595.1 Hemibagrus wyckioides | reverse complement strand
GAGTGAGGAACACTGTGAATGAGGAACACTGAGAGTGAGGAACACTGAGAGTGAGGAACACTGTGAATGAGGAACACTGTGAATGAGGAACACTGTGAATGAGGAACACAGAGTGAGGAACACAGAGTGAGGAACACTGTGAATGAGGAACACTGAGAGTGAGGAACACTGAGAGTGAGGAACACTGAGAGTGAGAACACTGTGAATGAGGAACACTGTGAATGAGGAACACTGTGAATGAGGAACACAGAGTAGAGGAACACAGTGAGTGAGGAACACAGAGTGAGGAACACTGTGAATGAGGAACACTGAGAGTGAGAACACTGAGAGTGAGGAACACTGTGAATGAGGAACACTGTGAATGAGGAACACTGAGAGTGAGGAACACTGTGAATGAGGAACACTGTGAGATGAGGAACACTGTGAATGAGGAACACAGTGAGAACACAGAGTAGGAACACTGTGAATGAGGAACACTGAGAGTGAGGAACACTGTGAGATGAGGAACACTGTGAGATGAGGAACACTGTGAATAGAGGAACACAGAGTGAGGAACACTGTGAATGAGGAACACTGTGAATGAGGAACACTGAGAGTGAGGAACACTGAGTGAGGAACACTGTGAATGAGGAACACTGTGAATGAGGAACACTGAGAGTGAGGAACACTGAGAGTGAGGAACACTGTGAACCAGGTACACTGTGAATCAGGAACACAGAGTGAGGAACACTGTGAATGAGGAACACTGAGAGTGAGGAACACTGAGAGTGAGGAACACTGAGAGTGAGGAACACTGTGAATGAGGAACACAGAGTGAGGAACACAGAGTGAGGAACACTGTGAATGAGGAACACTGAGAGTGAGGAACACTGAGAGTGAGGAACACTGAGAGTGAGGAACACAGTGAAAGAGGAACACTGAGAATGAGGAACACTGAGAGATAGGGAACACTGAGAGTGAGGAACACTGTGAATGAGGAACACTGTGAATGAGGAACACTGAGAGTGAGGAACACTGTGAATGAGGAACACTGTGAATGAGGAACACTGTGAATGAGGAACACAGAGTGAGGAACACAGAGTGAGGAACACTGTGAATGAGGAACACTGAGAGTGAGGAACACTGAGAGTGAGGAACACTGTGAATGAGGAACACTGTGAATGAGGAACACTGAGAGTGAGGAACACTGTGAATGAGGAACACTGTGAATGAGGAACACTGAGAGTGAGGAACACTGTGAATGAGGAACACTGAGAGTGAGGAACACTGAGAGTGAGGAACACTGAGAGTGAGGAACACAGAGTGAGGAACACTGTGAATGAGGAACACTGTGAATGAGGAACACTGAGAGTGAGGAACACTGTGAATGAGGAACACTGTGAATGAGGAACACTGTGAATGAGGAACACAGAGTGAGGAACACAGAGTGAGGAACACTGTGAATGAGGAACACTGAGAGTGAGGAACACTGAGAGTGAGGAACACTGTGAATGAGGAACACTGTGAATGAGGAACACTATGAATGAGGAACACAGAGTGAGGAACACAGAGTGAGGAACACAGAGTGAGGAACACTGTGAATGAGGAACACTGAGAGTGAGGAACACTGAGAGTGAGGAACACTGTGAATGAGGAACACTGAGAGTGAGGAACACTGTGAATGAGGAACACTGTGAATGAGGAACACAGAGTGAGGAACACAGAGTGAGGAACACTGAATGAGGAACACTGAGAGTGAGGAACACAGAGTGAGGAACACTGTGAATGAGGAACACTGAGAGTGAGGAACACTGTGAATGAGGAACACTGTGAATGAGGAACACTGTGAATGAGGAACACAGAGTGAGGAACACAGAGTGAGGAACACTGTGAATGAGGAACACTGAGAGTGAGGAACACTGAGAGTGAGGAACACTGTGAATGAGGAACACTGAGAGTGAGGAACACTGTGAATGAGGAACACTGTGAATGAGGAACACTGTGAATAGGAGAACAGAGTGAGAACACAGAGTGAGGAACACTGTGAATGAGGAACACTGTGAATGAGGAACACTGAGAGTGAGGAACACTGAGAGTGAGGAACACAGAGTGAGGAACACTGTGAATGAGGAACACTGTGAATGAGGAACACTGAGAGTGAGGAACACTGTGAATGAGGAACACTGTGAATGAGGAACACTGAGAGTGAGGAACACTGTGAATGAGGAACACTGTGAATGAGGAACACAGAGTGAGGAACACAGAGTGAGGAACACTGTGAATGAGGAACACTGAGAGTGAGGAACACTGAGAGTGAGGAACACTGTGAATGAGGAACACTGTGAATGAGGAACACTATGAATGAGGAACACAGAGTGAGGAACACAGAGTGAGGAACACTGTGAATGAGGAACACTGAGAGTGAGGAACACTGTGAATGAGGAACACTGAGAGTGAGGAACACTGTGAATGAGGAACACTGTGAATGAGGAACACTGTGAATGAGGAACACAGAGTGAGGAACACAGAGTGAGGAACACTGAGAGTGAGGAACACTGAGAGTGAGGAACACTGAGAGTGAGGAACACTGTGAATGAGGAACACTGAGAGTGAGGAACACTGTGAATGAGGAACACTGTGAATGAGGAACACTGTGAATGAGGAACACAGAGTGAGGAACACAGAGTGAGGAACACTGTGAATGAGGAACACTGAGAGTGAGGAACACTGAGAGTGAGGAACACTGAGAGTGAGGAACACTGAGAGTGAGGAACACTGTGAATGAGGAACACTGTGAATGAGGAACACAGAGTGAGGAACACAGAGTGAGGAACACTGTGAATGAGGAACACTGAGAGTGAGGAACACTGAGAGTGAGGAACACTGAGCGTGAGGAACACTGTGAGTGAGGAACACTGAGAGTGAGGAACACAGAGTGAGGAACACAGAGTGAGGAACACTGTGAATGAGGAACACTGTGAATGAGGAACACAGAGTGAGGAACACAGAGTGAGGAACACTGTGAATGAGGAACACTGAGAGTGAGGAACACTGTGAATGAGGAACACTGTGAATGAGGAACACAGAGTGAGGAACACTGTGAATGAGGAACACTGTGAGTGAGGAACACTGAGAGTGAGGAACACAGAGTGAGGAACACAGAGTGAGGAACACAGAGTGAGGAACACTGTGAATGAGGAACACTGAGAGTGAGGAACACTGAGAGTGAGGAACACTGAGAGTGAGGAACACTGTGAATGAGGAACACAGAGTGAGGAACACAGAGTGAGGAACACTGTGAATGAGGAACACTATGAATGAGGAACACAGAGTGAGGAACACAGAGTGAGGAACACTGTGAATGAGGAACACTGAGAGTGAGGAACACTGAGAGTGAGGAACACTGAGAGTGAGGAACACTGTGAATGAGGAACACTGTGAATGAGGAACACAGAGTGAGGAACACTGAGAGTGAGGAACACTGAATGAGGAACACTGAGAGTGAGGAACACTGAATGAGGAACACTGAGAGTGAGGAACACTGAGAGTGAGGAACACTGTGAATGAGGAACACTGAGAGTGAGGAACACTGTGAATGAGGAACACTGTGAATGAGGAACACTGTGAATGAGGAACACAGAGTGAGGAACACAGAGTGAGGAACACTGTGAATGAGGAACACTGAGAGTGAGGAACACTGTGAATGAGGAACACTGAGAGTGAGGAACACTGTGAATGAGGAACACTGTGAATGAGGAACACTGTGAATGAGGAACACAGAGTGAGGAACACAGAGTGAGGAACACAGAGTGAGGAACACTGAGAGTGAGGAACACTGTGAGTGAGGAACACTGTGAGTGAGGAACACTGTGAGTGAGGAACACTGAGAGTGAGGAACACTGAGAGTGAGGAACACAGAGTGAGGAACACAGAGTGAGGAACACAGAGTGAGGAACACTGTGAATGAGGAACACTGTGAATGAGGAACACAGAGTGAGGAACACAGAGTGAGGAACACTGTGAATGAGGAACACTGAGAGTGAGGAACACTGTGAATGAGGAACACTGTGAATGAGGAACACTGAGAGTGAGGAACACTGTGAATGAGGAACACTGTGAGTGAGGAACACTGAGAGTGAGGAACACTGAGAGTGAGGAACACAGAGTGAGGAACACTGAGAGTGAGGAACACAGAGTGAGGAACACTGTGAATGAGGAACACTGAGAGTGAGGAACACTGAGAGTGAGGAACACTGAGAGTGAGGAACACTGAGAGTGAGGAACACTGTGAATGAGGAACACAGAGTGAGGAACACAGAGTGAGGAACACTGTGAATGAGGAACACTGAGAGTGAGGAACACTGTGAATGAGGAACACAGAGAGAGGAACACTGTGAATGAGGAACACTGTGAATGAGGAACACTGAGAGTGAGGAACACTGTGAATGAGGAACACTGTGAATGAGGAACACTGTGAATGAGGAACACAGAGTGAGGAACACAGAGTGAGGAACACTGTGAATGAGGAACACTGAGAGTGAGGAACACTGTGAATGAGGAACACTGTGAATGAGGAACACTGTGAATGAGGAACACTGAGAGTGAGGAACACTGTGAATGAGGAACACTGTGAATGAGGAACACAGAGTGAGGAACACAGAGTGAGGAACACTGTGAATGAGGAACACTGAGAGTGAGGAACACTGAGAGTGAGGAACACTGAGAGTGAGGAACACTGTGAATGAGGAACACTGTGAATGAGGAACACTGTGAATGAGGAACACAGAGTGAGGAACACAGAGTGAGGAACACAGAGTGAGGAACACAGAGTGAGGAACACTGAGAGTGAGGAACACTGAGAGTGAGGAACACTGTGAGTGAGGAACACAGAGTGAGGAACACAGAGTGAGGAACACAGAGTGAGGAACACTGTGAATGAGGAACACTGAGAGTGAGGAACACTGAGAGTGAGGAACACTGAGAGTGAGGAACACTGAGAGTGAGGAACACTGTGAATGAGGAACACTGAGAGTGAGGAACACTGTGAATGAGGAACACTGAGAGTGAGGAACACTGTGAATGAGGAACACTGTGAGTGAGGAACACTGTGAGTGAGGAACACTGTGAGTGAGGAACACTGAGAGTGAGGAACACTGAGAGTGAGGAACACTGAGAGTGAGGAACACAGAGTGAGGAACACTGAGAGTGAGGAACACAGAGTGAGGAACACTGAGAGTGAGGAACACTGTGAATGAGGAACACTGTGAATGAGGAACACTGTGAATGAGGAACACTGAGACTGAGGAACACTGAGAGTGAGGAACACTGTGAGTGAGGAACACAGAGTGAGGAACACAGAGTGAGGAACACAGAGTGAGGAACACAGAGTGAGGAACACTGTGAATGAGGAACACAGAGAGTGAGGAACACTGAGAGTGAGGAACACTGAGAGTGAGGAACACAGAGTGAGGAACACAGAGTGAGGAACACTGAGAGTGAGGAACACTGTGAATGAGGAACACTGTGAATGAGGAACACTGTGAATGAGGAACACTGTGAATGAGGAACACTGAGAGTGAGGAACACTGTGAGTGAGGAACACTGTGAGTGAGGAACACTGAGAGTGAGGAACACTGAGAGTGAGGAACACTGAGAGTCAGGAACACAGAGTGAGGAACACAGAGTGAGGAACACAGAGTGAGGAACACAGAGTGAGGAACACTGTGAATGAGGAACACTGAGAGTGAGGAACACTGAGAGTGAGGAACACTGAGAGTGAGGAACACTGTGAATGAGGAACACTGTGAATGAGGAACACTGTGAGTGAGGAACACTGTGAGTGAGGAACACTGTGAATGAGGAACACTGAGAGTGAGGAACACTGTGAGTGAGGAACACTGAGAGTGAGGAACACTGAGAGTGAGGAACACTGAGAGTGAGGAACACAGAGTGAGGAACACAGAGTGAGGAACACTGTGAGATGAGGAACACTGTGAATGAGGAACACAGAGTGAGGAACACTGTGAATGAGGAACACTGTGAGATGAGGAACACTGAGAGTGAGGAACACTGTGAGATGAGGAACACTGAGAGTGAGGAACACTGTGAATGAGGAACACTGTGAGTGAGGAACACTGTGAGTGAGGAACACTGTGAGTGAGGAACACAGAGTGAGGAACACAGAGTGAGGAACACAGAGTGAGGAACACAGAGTGAGGAACACTGTGAATGAGGAACACTGTGAATGAGGAACACTGTGAATGAGGAACACTGAGACTGAGGAACACTGAGAGTGAGGGAACACTGTGAGTGAGGAACACAGAGTGAGGAACACAGAGTGAGGAACACAGAGTGAGGAACACAGAGTGAGGAACACTGTGAATGAGGAACACAGAGAGTGAGGAACACTGAGAGTGAGGAACACTGAGAGTGAGGAACACTGAGAGTGAGGAACACAGAGTGAGGAACACTGAGAGTGAGGAACACTGTGAATGAGGAACACTGTGAATGAGGAACACTGTGAATGAGGAACACTGAGAGTGAGGAACACTGTGAGTGAGGAACACTGTGAGTGAGGAACACTGAGAGTGAGGAACACTGAGAGTGAGGAACACTGAGAGTGAGGAACACTGAGAGTCAGGAACACAGAGTGAGGAACACAGAGTGAGGAACACAGAGTGAGGAACACAGAGTGAGGAACACTGTGAATGAGGAACACTGAGAGTGAGGAACACTGAGAGTGAGGAACACTGAGAGTGAGGAACACTGTGAGATGAGGAACACTGAGAGTGAGGGACACTGAGAGTGAGGAAAACTGTGAGTGAGGAACACCGAGATCGACGAACACAGAGTCAGGAACACAGAGTGAGGAACACAGAGTGAGGAACACAGAGTGAGGAACACAGAGTGAGGAACACTGTGAATGAGGAACACTGTGAGTGAGGAACACTGAGAGTGAGGAACACTGAGAGTGAGGAACACTGAGAGCGAGGAACACTGAGAGTGAGGAACACTGAGAGTGAGGAACACAGAGTGAGGAACACTATGAGTGAGGAACACTGAGAGTGAGGAACACTGTGCGTGAGGAACACTGTGAGTGAGGAACACTGTGAGTGAGGAACACTGAGTGAGGAACACTGAGAGCGAGGAACACTGAGAGCGAGGAACACAGAGTGAGGAACACAGAGTGAGGAACACAGAGTGAGGAACACTGAGAGTGAGGAACACTGAGGCGAGGAACACTGAGGCGAGGAACACTGAGGCGAGGAACACAGAGTGAGGAACACTGTGAGTGAGGAACACTGTGAGTGAGGAACACTGTGAGTGAGGAACACTGAGAGTGAGGAACACTGTGAATGAGGAACACTGTGAATGAGGAACACAGAGTGAGGAACACAGAGTGAGGAACACAGAGTGAGGAATACTGTGAATGAGGAACACTGTGAATGAGGAACACTGAGAGTGAGGAACACTGTGAGTGAGGAACACTGTGAGTGAGGAACACTGAGAGTCAGGAACACTGAGAGTCAGGAACACAGAGTCAGGAACACTGAGAGTCAGGAACACAGAGTGAGGAACACAGAGTGAGGAACACAGAGTGAGGAACACTGTGAATGAGGAACACTGTGAGTGAGGAACACTGAGGAGCGAGGAACACTGAGGCGAGGAACACTGAGAGCGAGGAACACTGAGGCGAGGAACACAGAGTGAGGAACACAGAGTGAGGAACACTGTGCATGAGGAACACTGTGCGTGAGGAACACTGTGAGTGAGGAACACTGAGAGTGAGGAACACTGTGAATGAGGAACACTGAGAGTGAGGAACACTGAGAGTGAGGAACACTGTGAATGAGGAACACTGTGAATGAGGAACACTGAGAGTGAGGAACACTGTGAGTGAGGAACACTGTGAGTGAGGAACACTGAGAGTGAGGAACACTGAGAGTCAGGAACACTGAGAGTCAGGAACACAGAGTGAGGAACACAGAGTGAGGAACACAGAGTGAGGAACACTGTGAGTGAGGAACACTGTGAGTGAGGAACACTGAGAGCGAGGAACACTGAGAGCGAGGAACACTGAGAGCGAGGAACACTGAGAGTGAGGAACACTGAGAGTGAGGAACACAGAGTGAGGAACACTGTGAGTGAGGAACACTGTGAGTGAGGAACACTGTGAATGAGGAACACTGTGAGTGAGGAACACTGAGAGCGAGGAACACTGAGAGCGAGGAACACAGAGTGAGGAACACAGAGTGAGGAACACTGTGCATGAGGAACACTGTGCGTGAGGAACACTGTGAGTGAGGAACACTGAGAGTGAGGAACACTGTGAATGAGGAACACTGAGAGTGAGGAACACTGAGAGTGAGGAACACTGTGAATGAGGAACACTGTGAATGAGGAACACTGAGAGTGAGGAACACTGTGAGTGAGGAACACTGTGAGTGAGGAACACTGAGAGTGAGGAACACTGAGAGTCAGGAACACTGAGAGTCAGGAACACAGAGTGAGGAACACAGAGTGAGGAACACAGAGTGAGGAACACAGAGTGAGGAACACTGTGAGTGAGTGAGGAACACTGAGAGTGAGGAACACTGAGAGTGAGGAACACTGAGAGCGAGGAACACTGAGAGTGAGGAACACTGAGAGTGAGGAACACAGAGTGAGGAACACTGTGAGTGAGGAACACTGTGAGTGAGGAACACTGAGAGTGAGGAACACTGTGCATGAGGAACACTGTGCGTGAGGAACACTGTGAGTGAGGAACACTGAGTGAGGAACACTGAGAGCGAGGAACACAGAGTGAGGAACACTGTGAGTGAGGAACACTGTGAGTGAGGAACACTGGAGTGAGGAACACTGAGAGACAGGAACACAGAGTGAGGAACACTGAGAGTGAGGAACACTGAGAGTGAGGAACACTGAGAGCGAGGAACACTGAGAGCGAGGAACACTGAGAGCGAGGAACACTGAGAGCGAGGAACACTGTGAGTGAGGAACACAGAGTGAGGAACACTGAGAGTGAGGAACACTGTGAATGAGGAACACTGTGAGATGAGGAACACAGAGTGAGGAACACAGAGTGAGGAACACAGAGTGAGGAATACTGTGAATGAGGAACACTATGAATGAGGAACACTGAGAGTGAGGAACACTGTGAGTGAGGAACACTGTGAGTGAGGAACACTGAGAGTCAGGAACACTGAGAGTCAGGAACACAGAGTCAGGAACACTGAGAGTCAGGAACACAGAGTGAGGAACACAGAGTGAGGAACACAGAGTGAGGAACACTGTGAATGAGGAACACTGTGAGTGAGGAACACTGAGAGCGAGGAACACTGAGAGCGAGGAAAACTGAGAAGCGAGGAACACAGAGTGATGAACACTGGGCATGAGGAACACTGTGCGTGAGGAACACTGTGAGTGAGGAACACTGTGAGTGAGGAACACTGTGAGTGAGGAACACTGAGTGAGGAACACTGAGAGCGAGGAACACTGTGAGTGAGGAACACTGTGAGTGAGGAACACTGAGAGCGAGGAACACTGAGAGCGAGGAACACTGAGAGCGAGGAACACAGAGTGAGGAACACAGAGTGAGGAACACTGTGCATGAGGAACACTGTGAGTGAGGAACACTGTGAGTGAGGAACACTGTGAGTGAGGAACACTGAGAGCGAGGAACACTGAGAGCGAGGAACACTGAGAGCGAGGAACACTGAGAGCGAGGAACACAGAGTGAGGAACACTGAGAGCGAGGAACACTGTGAGTGAGGAACACTGTGAGTGAGGAACACTGTGAGTGAGGAACACTGAGGAGCGAGGAACACTGAGGAGCGAGGAACACTGTGAATGAGCAACACTGTGAATGAGCAACACTGTGAATGAGCAACACTGTGAATGAGGAACACTGTGAATGAGGAACACTGTGAGTGAGGAACACTGTGAATGAGGAACACTGTGAGTGAGGAACACTGTGAGTGAGGAACACTGTGAGTGAGGAACACTGTGAGTGAGGAACACAGAGTGAGGAACACTGAGAATGAGGAACACTGTGAGTGAGGAACACAGAGTGAGGAACACTGAGAATGAGGAACACTGTGAGTGAGGAACACTGAGAGCGAGGAACACTGAGAGGCGAGGAACACTGAGAGCGAGGAACACAGAGTGAGGAACACTGTGCATGAGGAACACTGTGCGTGAGGAACACTGTGAGTGAGGAACACTGTGAGTGAGGAACACTGTGAGTGAGGAACACTGAGTGAGGAACACTGAGAGCGAGGAACACTGTGAGTGAGGAACACTGTGAGTGAGGAACACTGAGAGCGAGGAACACTGAGAGCGAGGAACACTGAGAGCGAGGAACACAGAGTGAGGAACACAGAGTGAGGAACACTGTGCATGAGGAACACTGTGAGTGAGGAACACTGTGAGTGAGGAACACTGAGAGCGAGGAACACTGAGAGCGAGGAACACAGAGTGAGGAACACTGAGAGCGAGGAACACTGTGAGTGAGGAACACTGTGAGTGAGGAACACTGTGAGTGAGGAACACTGAGAGCGAGGAACACTGAGAGCGAGGAACACTGTGAATGAGGAACACTGTGAGTGAGGAACACTGTGAGTGAGGAACACAGAGTGAGGAACACTGAGAGTGAGGAACACTGTGAGTGAGGAACACAGAGTGAGGAACACTGAGAATGAGGAACACTGTGAGTGAGGAACACTGAGAGTGAGGAACACTGAGAGTGAGGAACACTGTGCATGAGGAACACAGAGTGAGGAACACAGAGTGAGGAACACTGTGAATGAGGAACACAGAGAGTGAGGAACACTGAGAGTGAGGAACACTGAGAGTGAGGAACACAGAGTGAGGAACACAGAGTGAGGAACACTGAGAGTGAGGAACACTGTGAATGAGGAACACTGTGAATGAGGAACACTGTGAATGAGGAACACTGTGAATGAGGAACACTGAGAGTGAGGAACACTGTGAGTGAGGAACACTGTGAGTGAGGAACACTGAGAGTGAGGAACACTGAGAGTGAGGAACACTGAGAGTCAGGAACACAGAGTGAGGAACACAGAGTGAGGAACACAGAGTGAGGAACACAGAGTGAGGAACACTGTGAATGAGGAACACTGAGAGTGAGGAACACTGAGAGTGAGGAACACTGAGAGTGAGGAACACTGTGAATGAGGAACACTGTGAATGAGGAACACTGTGAGTGAGGAACACTGTGAGTGAGGAACACTGTGAATGAGGAACACTGAGAGTGAGGAACACTGTGAGTGAGGAACACTGAGAGTGAGGAACACTGAGAGTGAGGAACACTGAGAGTGAGGAACACAGAGTGAGGAACACAGAGTGAGGAACACTGTGAATGAGGAACACTGTGAATGAGGAACACAGAGTGAGGAACACTGTGAATGAGGAACACTGTGAATGAGGAACACTGAGAGTGAGGAACACTGTGAATGAGGAACACTGAGAGTGAGGAACACTGTGAATGAGGAACACTGTGAGTGAGGAACACTGTGAGTGAGGAACACTGTGAGTGAGGAACACAGAGTGAGGAACACAGAGTGAGGAACACAGAGTGAGGAACACAGAGTGAGGAACACTGTGAATGAGGAACACTGTGAATGAGGAACACTGTGAATGAGGAACACTGAGACTGAGGAACACTGAGAGTGAGGAACACTGTGAGTGAGGAACACAGAGTGAGGAACACAGAGTGAGGAACACAGAGTGAGGAACACAGAGTGAGGAACACTGTGAATGAGGAACACAGAGAGTGAGGAACACTGAGAGTGAGGAACACTGAGAGTGAGGAACACTGAGAGTGAGGAACACAGAGTGAGGAACACTGAGAGTGAGGAACACTGTGAATGAGGAACACTGTGAATGAGGAACACTGTGAATGAGGAACACTGAGAGTGAGGAACACTGTGAGTGAGGAACACTGTGAGTGAGGAACACTGAGAGTGAGGAACACTGAGAGTGAGGAACACTGAGAGTGAGGAACACTGAGAGTCAGGAACACAGAGTGAGGAACACAGAGTGAGGAACACAGAGTGAGGAACACAGAGTGAGGAACACTGTGAATGAGGAACACTGAGAGTGAGGAACACTGAGAGTGAGGAACACTGAGAGTGAGGAACACTGTGAATGAGGAACACTGAGAGTGAGGAACACTGTGAGTGAGGAACACTGTGAGTGAGGAACACTGAGAGTGAGGAACACAGAGTCAGGAACACAGAGTGAGGAACACAGAGTGAGGAACACAGAGTGAGGAACACAGAGTGAGGAACACTGTGAATGAGGAACACTGTGAGTGAGGAACACTGAGAGTGAGGAACACTGAGAGTGAGGAACACTGAGAGCGAGGAACACTGAGAGTGAGGAACACTGAGAGTGAGGAACACAGAGTGAGGAACACTATGAGTGAGGAACACTGAGAGTGAGGAACACTGTGCGTGAGGAACACTGTGAGTGAGGAACACTGTGAGTGAGGAACACTGAGTGAGGAACACTGAGAGCGAGGAACACTGAGAGCGAGGAACACAGAGTGAGGAACACAGAGTGAGGAACACAGAGTGAGGAACACTGAGAGTGAGGAACACTGAGAGCGAGGAACACTGAGAGCGAGGAACACTGAGAGCGAGGAACACAGAGTGAGGAACACTGTGAGTGAGGAACACTGTGAGTGAGGAACACTGTGAGTGAGGAACACTGAGAGTGAGGAACACTGTGAATGAGGAACACTGTGAATGAGGAACACAGAGTGAGGAACACAGAGTGAGGAACACAGAGTGAGGAATACTGTGAATGAGGAACACTGTGAATGAGGAACACTGAGAGTGAGGAACACTGTGAGTGAGGAACACTGTGAGTGAGGAACACTGAGAGTCAGGAACACTGAGAGTCAGGAACACAGAGTCAGGAACACTGAGAGTCAGGAACACAGAGTGAGGAACACAGAGTGAGGAACACAGAGTGAGGAACACTGTGAATGAGGAACACTGTGAGTGAGGAACACTGAGAGCGAGGAACACTGAGAGCGAGGAACACTGAGAGCGAGGAACACTGAGAGCGAGGAACACAGAGTGAGGAACACAGAGTGAGGAACACTGTGCATGAGGAACACTGTGCGTGAGGAACACTGTGAGTGAGGAACACTGAGAGTGAGGAACACTGTGAATGAGGAACACTGAGAGTGAGGAACACTGAGAGTGAGGAACACTGTGAATGAGGAACACTGTGAATGAGGAACACTGAGAGTGAGGAACACTGTGAGTGAGGAACACTGTGAGTGAGGAACACTGAGAGTGAGGAACACTGAGAGTCAGGAACACTGAGAGTCAGGAACACAGAGTGAGGAACACAGAGTGAGGAACACAGAGTGAGGAACACTGTGAGTGAGGAACACTGTGAGTGAGGAACACTGAGAGCGAGGAACACTGAGAGCGAGGAACACTGAGAGCGAGGAACACTGAGAGTGAGGAACACTGAGAGTGAGGAACACAGAGTGAGGAACACTGTGAGTGAGGAACACTGTGAGTGAGGAACACTGTGAATGAGGAACACTGTGAGTGAGGAACACTGAGAGCGAGGAACACTGAGAGCGAGGAACACAGAGTGAGGAACACAGAGTGAGGAACACTGTGCATGAGGAACACTGTGCGTGAGGAACACTGTGAGTGAGGAACACTGAGAGTGAGGAACACTGTGAATGAGGAACACTGAGAGTGAGGAACACTGAGAGTGAGGAACACTGTGAATGAGGAACACTGTGAATGAGGAACACTGAGAGTGAGGAACACTGTGAGTGAGGAACACTGTGAGTGAGGAACACTGAGAGTGAGGAACACTGAGAGTCAGGAACACTGAGAGTCAGGAACACAGAGTGAGGAACACAGAGTGAGGAACACAGAGTGAGGAACACAGAGTGAGGAACACTGTGAGTGAGGAACACTGAGAGTGAGGAACACTGAGAGTGAGGAACACTGAGAGCGAGGAACACTGAGAGTGAGGAACACTGAGAGTGAGGAACACAGAGTGAGGAACACTGTGAGTGAGGAACACTGTGAGTGAGGAACACTGAGAGTGAGGAACACTGTGCATGAGGAACACTGTGCGTGAGGAACACTGTGAGTGAGGAACACTGAGTGAGGAACACTGAGAGCGAGGAACACAGAGTGAGGAACACTGTGAGTGAGGAACACTGTGAGTGAGGAACACTGAGTGAGGAACACTGAGAGACAGGAACACAGAGTGAGGAACACTGAGAGTGAGGAACACTGAGAGTGAGGAACACTGAGAGCGAGGAACACTGAGAGCGAGGAACACTGAGAGCGAGGAACACTGAGAGCGAGGAACACTGTGAGTGAGGAACACAGAGTGAGGAACACTGAGAGTGAGGAACACTGTGAATGAGGAACACTGTGAATGAGGAACACAGAGTGAGGAACACAGAGTGAGGAACACAGAGTGAGGAATACTGTGAATGAGGAACACTATGAATGAGGAACACTGAGAGTGAGGAACACTGTGAGTGAGGAACACTGTGAGTGAGGAACACTGAGAGTCAGGAACACTGAGAGTCAGGAACACAGAGTCAGGAACACTGAGAGTCAGGAACACAGAGTGAGGAACACAGAGTGAGGAACACAGAGTGAGGAACACTGTGAATGAGGAACACTGTGAGTGAGGAACACTGAGAGCGAGGAACACTGAGAGCGAGGAAAACTGAGAGCGAGGAACACAGAGTGAGGAACACTGTGCATGAGGAACACTGTGCGTGAGGAACACTGTGAGTGAGGAACACTGTGAGTGAGGAACACTGTGAGTGAGGAACACTGAGTGAGGAACACTGAGAGCGAGGAACACTGTGAGTGAGGAACACTGTGAGTGAGGAACACTGAGAGCGAGGAACACTGAGAGCGAGGAACACTGAGAGCGAGGAACACAGAGTGAGGAACACAGAGTGAGGAACACTGTGCATGAGGAACACTGTGAGTGAGGAACACTGTGAGTGAGGAACACTGTGAGTGAGGAACACTGAGAGCGAGGAACACTGAGAGCGAGGAACACTGAGAGCGAGGAACACTGAGAGCGAGGAACACAGAGTGAGGAACACTGAGAGCGAGGAACACTGTGAGTGAGGAACACTGTGAGTGAGGAACACTGTGAGTGAGGAACACTGAGAGCGAGGAACACTGAGAGCGAGGAACACTGTGAATGAGCAACACTGTGAATGAGCAACACTGTGAATGAGCAACACTGTGAATGAGGAACACTGTGAATGAGGAACACTGTGAGTGAGGAACACTGTGAATGAGGAACACTGTGAGTGAGGAACACTGTGAGTGAGGAACACTGTGAGTGAGGAACACTGTGAGTGAGGAACACAGAGTGAGGAACACTGAGAATGAGGAACACTGTGAGTGAGGAACACAGAGTGAGGAACACTGAGAATGAGGAACACTGTGAGTGAGGAACACTGAGAGCGAGGAACACTGAGAGCGAGGAACACTGAGAGCGAGGAACACAGAGTGAGGAACACTGTGCATGAGGAACACTGTGCGTGAGGAACACTGTGAGTGAGGAACACTGTGAGTGAGGAACACTGTGAGTGAGGAACACTGAGTGAGGAACACTGAGAGCGAGGAACACTGTGAGTGAGGAACACTGTGAGTGAGGAACACTGAGAGCGAGGAACACTGAGAGCGAGGAACACTGAGAGCGAGGAACACAGAGTGAGGAACACAGAGTGAGGAACACTGTGCATGAGGAACACTGTGAGTGAGGAACACTGTGAGTGAGGAACACTGAGAGCGAGGAACACTGAGAGCGAGGAACACAGAGTGAGGAACACTGAGAGCGAGGAACACTGTGAGTGAGGAACACTGTGAGTGAGGAACACTGTGAGTGAGGAACACTGAGAGCGAGGAACACTGAGAGCGAGGAACACTGTGAATGAGGAACACTGTGAGTGAGGAACACTGTGAGTGAGGAACACAGAGTGAGGAACACTGAGAGTGAGGAACACTGTGAGTGAGGAACACAGAGTGAGGAACACTGAGAATGAGGAACACTGTGAGTGAGGAACACTGAGAGTGAGGAACACTGAGAGTGAGGAACACTGTGCATGAGGAACACAGAGTGAGGAACACTGAGAGCGAGGAACACTGAGAGCGAGGAACACTGTGACTCCTGACACTTCTATAAAAATCTATAAAAACAATACAGCAACACACACACACACAAACACACACAAACAAACAAACACACACACACACAAACACACACACACAGTACTTACATTTTTTGTCCATCGCTTCACGCCTTCATATCCTTTTGTTCTCAACTTGTCATAAAAGAAACTGTTGAAAAAGTACACCTGGGGGAGGGAGAGAGAAACAGAGAGAGGAGGGGCATAGAGAGAGAGAGAGAGATAAAGAGAGAGAGTGAGAGAGAGAGAGAGAGAGAGAGAGAGAGAGAGAGTGAGGGTGAGAGAGAGAGAGAGAGAGAGAGAGAGAGAGGGTGAGAGAGAGAGAGAGAGAGAGAAAGAGAGAGGGAGAGAGAGAGAGAAAGACAAAGAGGGGGGGAGAGAGAGAGAGAGAGAGAGAGAGAGAGAGAGATTACAGGAGCATCTAAAAAATGAGAATATCAGTGAAACATTAATTCAAACATTGAAAGTTTCCTGTATTTAAAATTTTATTCTGAAATACTTCAAGTCTTTTTTCTTTTAAATGAGATTATTGTGACTCTGTAAAAATCTATCCAGTATCTCAGAATAATAGAATATTTCAAAAGATAATGAAAGTAAAGTTTTATAATGCCGTCAAACTTAGAAAACTAAAGTATGGTCATTAACTTAATATTCGGTTGCGTCTCCTTTTGTACAATGACCGTGTGAGTGGACGTGGAGGACATCAGCCTGTGGTACTGCGCAGGTGTAATGGAAGCCCAGGCTGCTTAGATAGCACAGCACCCCAAATCATCACTGGACACTACACACAGCTTGGACTCTGGGCCTCTCCTCTCCTTCTCCAGACTCTGGGACCATGATTTCCAAATGAAATGCAACATTTACTTTCATCTGAAAAGAGGAGTTTGGACCACTGAGTAATGGTCCAGTTCTTCTTCTCCTTTGTCCAGGGAAGACTCTTCTGACGTTGTCTCTGGTTCAGGAGTGGCTGGTCCCTAGGAATGTGACACTTGTGTGGACACGTCTGTGTGTGGTGGCTCTCCATGCACTGACCCCAGCCTCAGTCCACTCCTTGTGAAGCTCCTCCTCGTCCTTGAATCTTCTTTGCTTGACATTCTTCTCGAGGCTGTGGTCATCCCTGTTGCTTGTGCCCCTTTTCCTACCACATTGACCTTTCAGTCCACTGTCCATGAAGATGCTTTGATACAGCACTCTGTGAACAACCGTCAGGTCAGCAGTCTTCCCCATGATTGTGTTAGTGTGTACTGAACCTGACCGGGAGATCTGTGGTATTTATTCTGAATAAAAAGTGAGTTGCTTAAAGTGGAGATGAAATATTCCAATGTGTACATGGAATGAGTTTATAATATATACACTTGTCATTTTCTGAAGTAACTTTTAAAAAATATTGAACTTTTTCATGATATGTTGGACTAAACTGGACAACACTGGACTGATGAACACATCTGGAATATAGTGTACAGTGTGTGATCTGAGACACAGCCCCTGTGTAATAAACTGCATTATCAGTCCTCACCTGATCAGGTACAGCATCCATGACCAAATCCCCATACATGTTCATCACCTGCAGGAAGCACACACACACACACACACAAATACTTATTATAGGCAGCTTGAGGATATTATTATTATTATTATTATTATTATTATTATTATTATTCACCTGGTCATTAAGCCAGTTCTGACCGTACAGTGTGCTCAGGTCATCCATAGTGAGAATGTGGCGTTTGTAATTAACACGGAACTCTCGCATCATGGTGGAACCAGACATTCGCTGGTACGACTGCATTAACTGCTGCACCATCAGCTTCCTGTTCCACAGAACATCACTCACGTAAATTAAATCAGGTGTGTGTGTGTATGTGTGTGTGTGTGTGTGTGTGTGTGTGTGTGAGACCTGTGTGGATGTGAAAAGCTCTCATTAAACATGGTCTGCAATTTGTCCACCACTTCGTCCACATGGATGGGGATCAGGCTGCCATACTGCTGCAGAAACTCATCCAGGATCCCTAAGACACACACACACATACACACACAGAATGTTTGATTAAACAGACACACCTCACGACTCATTCATCTTTGCTCTTTATCTCTCTCACTTTGTACACAGGAGATATGCTCTCTGCTTAGCTGTTTCTGATTGGATGGGTTGTCCCGAGGTCTCCGCCCATCACTGTCAGCCATGTTGGCTCTGTGTCCACTCTCCCTAACCACGGGAAGTCTGTTTGAGCTGTCTGGGTCTGAGAGAACCAAAGAATAGTTTAAACAGAGACTCTACAGCACTCTTGTGTTCAGCACAGGTGTGTTAGTTCCTCTCAGGTTCCTTGGTGTTGTTTTAACACGTGTTAATGAGGCTTTGTACTGTGCTCTAATCCTCACTAACCCATAACATGCTCATGTTATTTAGTAATAAACATGTTATAAAGCACAACAAACACACAAACTGACCATGTCCAGCAGCAGGTCCCTCTTTCTTGCCGTTTGTGAGCATGCTCTGTAGTTCCTGGTGTTTCGGTTGTCGGCCCCGCCTTATTCCACAGACCCACCTATACCCTGAAGTCCCCGCCCACTTGGCCGTCTGTCGCCAGGACCGCCACTGCCACGCTAACGTGTGATGAATGTTCACACAGCGGCGTGGTCTGAGCCCCCAGCTCACCCGCTTCCTCTCCTTGAACCAGTTAGACCGTGACTGGGCAGAGTGACCAGGCGAGTCTCTGGATCTGAGGCCTACAGGCCCAACGCTCTCCACTGTTTCATTTCTCCACCTGAAAGCTTTGTCTGTGTCTCCCTCCTGTGTGTCTATGTATATTTTCTCGTCCTCTTCCACAGGAGCAGTGGACTCAGATTCCACCATATTCACATCCCTGTGGCTCAGTTTGAGCTGCGACGTTTTTATGAAGCGTCCGGCCGCACCGCCACTGGACTGTCTCGTGGTCAGCTCATTGTTCCAGTGTGTGTGTGTCAGACTGCTGTCTCTCATAGTCCACGGACACCAGGTGACTTGTGCCAGCCTGCCTACACACACACAGATATTAGTTAGGTATTAGTTATCAGTTATTCAATATAAGTGTAAGTGTTTAGTGAGAAGTAACAGCAGCAGTGGATGTAGATTTGAGCAGCTGGAGAGTGGACAGTGTGGAATAAACCACAGTCTAGTAAAATCATCACTGACTCTCTACTGCAGGAATCTTCATCTGACTTTATATAAATTACTGCTGATAAAGTAGAGAGTCAGCCCTGCAACAATGTCAGCAACCCGAACTCATCACCATCTGATAGTTTTAACCAGTAAACAAACCCAATCCCAGTAAAGAGTCAGAACCCAGTCCAGCTGCACTGTAGGACACCACTGTCTGAGCTGGAGCTGAATTTAAAATAACAGCTGAATTGTATTTCTTGAATATAAAATGAAAGCCTCTAAAATAAAAAATACGAGTGTACAAATTTCACAAATAAAAACTCTTTATCGTTCATCTGACCCAATGTAGCGGGTTGGATGTTAGCTTAGCTTCGGCTAATCGGCTATAAAGCGGTGTTTCTGTGAGGAGAACACACACACACACACACACACACACACATACACACACACACTCACCTTTACCCTCACACTGGTGTGATTATAAATAACTCAGTGTTTTATTGCACTGTATTGGGAGACACTGAGATCAGGAGTTGTGTTTATTTCGGTTTCATTCATTCAGGAACTTGGCGCTTCGTTTGTTTACCGTGAAAATGCTCCAACTTCCGTTGATGACGTCACATGGGTGTCTCTGTAAAAACTTCCGGGTTCATTGACGCGAGTCAGCAATACTGCATTGTTGCGCTTTGATGTCATTCATTCATTGTCTATACCCGCTTATTCCTAGGATTCCTAGGGTCACGTGGGTCTGCTGGAGCCTATCACAGCGCACATAGGGAGAAAGGCAGGGGTACACCCTGGACAGGTCACCAGTCCATCACAGGGCGCGCTTTGATGTTATTTATTTATTTATTTATTTGAGATCGTAAAGTCACAATAACTTATAAATAATAATGAGTATACACTACTCACAAAAAGTTAAGGATATTTGGCTTTTGGGTGAAATTTATGGAAAATGTAAAAAGTTCACACTACAGTGATATTATATCATGAAAGTAGGACATTTAAGTAGAAGCTGCAATGGTGATTTCCTCATCTCAAACAATTTATTGAAACAAAAGCCAACAACAGTGGTGGGTATACCACAACAAAAAATCTCAATGTCTCAATAATCTGTCATGTGCCCTTGACCATCAATTACAGCTTGACCACGACGTCTCATGCTGTTCACGAGTCGACTTATTGTCTGCTGAGGCATGGCATTTCACTCTTCTTGAAGGGCGGCCCTCAGGTCATTGAAGTTCTGGGGTGCAGGGTTACGAGCCTCTACACGGCGACTCGGCTGATCCCACAGGTTCTCTATGGGATTCGGGTCTGGAGAAAGTGCAGGCCACTCCATTTGAGGTACCCCAGCCTCCAGCAGCCGTTCCCTAATGATGTGACCTCGATGAGCTGGAGCATTGTCGTCCATGAAGATAAAATTAGGCCTGTGTTGTTCATGCAGGGGCACAATGACTGGATTAATGATGTTATTCGGGTAGTATTGGCTTGTCACTGTATCATTCACAAGATGTAGGTCAGTTCTGTATTGAGTGGACACACCTGCCCAGACTGTAACACCACCACAACAGTGGCTGATGCATAGCGCTCTCCTTGACGTCTCCAACATCGTTGGGTCCATCATTTCTGCTCAACGTGAATCGACTTTCATCAGAGAACAGCACTGAGTCCCACCGGTCCCTCGTCCAGCGTAAATGCTCCCTGGCCCGACGCCTGTGTCTGGTGGTGTGGTCAGGTACCCTTGCAGGTCGTCTAGCACGCAGACCACGCTGATGTAAACGGTTTCAGATGGTCTGACGTGACACTTGGGTTCTTCTCACCTCCCTTAAATGTGCCTGGAGTTGAGTGGCGTTCATCATCCGGTTCCGCAGGGCACTGTTCACAATGAAGCGGTCATCAACGTGGGATGTGGCCAAAGGACGTCCACTTCTATGCCTTTCTGTGACTCTTCCAGTCTCTCTGTATCTCTGTCCCAACCTGCTGATGACACTCTGTGACACTCTAAGCTCAGTGGCCACTTCCCTCTGAGAACATCCTGTTTGAAGCCTCACAATGGTGAGGTTCTGTTGATCAGTTGTTAGGTGTGGTCTTGGTCTCATGATGTCAAAATGTGAACAGCATGATGAAGAGGACTGTTTAAATACCAATTCTAATGGAAGCAGAAAATTTATTGGTGGATTCATGGATCAAACATCAGTTGTGAATTTTGCCGTTAAGCACCTTGTTAGAGAACAGCAAGTTCTGCAGAAAGTACTGAAACACTGAACAGTTGGACATGTGCATTCAGAAGGGTAGAAAAGGTCAAATTAAGTTCACCTGGAAAGGTTATAGTGCATTTTAGGTGCATCCTGAAATTTCACCTGAAAGCCCAGTATCCTTAACTTTTTGTGAGTAGTGTAAATAAACTCGAGAGTATATGTACACTCTGCAACAAACTTGAATCAGAAGAGATACAGGGAAAAGGAGTAAAAGAAGTTTAAAAAGTATTTTAAATATTCATACTTTAGTTGTTGATATCCTCAAGAGGAATATACACAACATTCGGCTAAAGTGTGTGCGTCCCTGACCATCACACCCACACGTGTCTGAAGCACACAGCAGTCTAAAATGTCTCTGTAGAGTCACTGTCTGGACACTGTACACACTGGAGCTTTACAATGTCACTTCACTGGACCTCAGAGTCCAAATATGACCATGTGAAGAAGTGAAGAACTGGAGTGTCCTGCACAGAGCCCTGACTCAGACTCAACCCCACTGACCCCCAGACCCCAAAGTCTGATCTCTCTAATGATCTTGTAGCTGAATGATCACTAATCATGTTTCTGCTTCAGCAAAACAACATCAACTCTTTAACGGAAATGTAATTTATTAAAAATATGAAATTTATTTGTACATGATTATAAATGCATGTATTTAAATCAGAAATATGTTTTATATCTTCTCTCGACTCGACACTAGAGGGCGCGCGTTCTCACCCCACCTCTCAGGAAATGACGTAGCCAGTGCAGTAATGGCGGCTCACAGTTCGCTCCTGGATATTTGTATCGGAAGCGCAGTGTGACTCCGTGTGTCCGGACTGTCTGATCTACAGGCTCTGGAATAAAGTTCAATTTTTTTGTACCGCTTCTTTTCTCGATTCTTGGAGTTTTTTATTCGCTTCTCCGGGCGATTTGTCCGAGGGCTTGCTAGCTTAGCTTTGCTAGGTGGCAAATAGAAAACAAGTCAAATTAGCCTAGCATGCTAAACCAACTCAGTGGAGCCAGGTTTCCTCAGTGCGCCCTGTGTTAGCTTGTTGGCCACCGAGCCGCAAGAGTGTGTGTGCGTAGCGCGAGCTTCAGGAACACACACACACACACACACACACACACACGGCGTAAAGAGTTGACTTGAACTCGGTCCTTTAGGAAGCTAATCTCCGCTCTGAAGCAGCGGCGCTGTGGGACGGTGGGAGCGGCTAATAAACCAGGGGCAGTGCTAATCACAGTGCTAGCGGTTAGTCCTATGGTCCAGCATGCTGAAGACCCGACAGTGTTTACTCGGACTCCGCACTTTCCTCGGAGTGGCGTCAAGGATCTGGGGCTTCATCCTGTACATCCTCAGGAAACACCTTCGCACGGTCAGTAACTCAGAACACTCTCTAATTACACCTCCATTATCCACTCTACTTACTATGGTCACTACTAATACTCACAGTGGTCAGTACTGGTTTATAAACGCTGGACGCACCTGTTCAGTCAGTGCTTCACCGTACTTACTGTTAGTTTCTCAGGACACTGCTGCAGGGTCAGCACCACAAACTACTCACTGGACTCATTAACACTTACATTCTCATCACCTTCAGTACCGTACCGTGGTGTGTGTTAGTACCTGTACACTGATGGACTCAGGAAACTACTTCCATATGCAGAGGAGTGGAGTACTGTACTTGCTGTACTCGCAGTACTCAGACTACTCGCTGTACTCGCAGTACTCAGACTACTTGCTGTACTCACAGTACTCACAGTACTCAGGCTACTCACTGTACTCGTAGTACTCACTGTACTCACAGTACTCTCAGTACTCACAGTACTCGGGCTACTCACTGTACTCACAGTACTCGGGCTACTCGCTGTACTCACAGTACTCACTACTCAGTGCTCAGGCTACTCGCAGTACTCACTGTACTCACAGTACTCACTACTCACAGTACTCGCAGTACTCACTGTACTCACTACTCAGGCTACTCGCAGTACTCACAGTACTCACTGTACTCGCAGTACTCAGGCTACTCGCAATACTCACTGTACTCACTGTACTCACTGTACTCACTGTACTTGCAGTACTCACTGTACTCACTGTACTTGCAGTACTCACTGTACTTGCAGTACTCAGGCCACTCGCAGTACTCAGGCCACTCGCAGTACTTGCTGTACTCACAGTACTCAGGCTACTTGCAGTACTCGCTGTACTTGCAGTACTCGCTGTACTTGCAGTACTCGCTGTACTTGCAGTACTCGCTGTACTCGCAGTACTTGCAGTACTCACAGTACTTGCAGTACTCACAGTACTCGCAGTACTCGCTGTACTCGCAGTACTCGCTGTACTCGCAGTACTCGCTGTACTCGCAGTACTCGCTGTTCTCGCAGTACTCGCAGTACTCGCAGTACTCAGGCTACTCGCAGTACTCAGGCTACTCGCAGTACTCACAGTACTCAGGCTACTCGCAGTACTCACAGTACTCAGGCTACTCGCAGTACTCACAGTACTTGCTGTACTCACAGTACTCAGACTACTCGCAGTACTCCCTGTACTCGCAGTACTCAGGCTACTCGCAGTACTCACTGTACTCGCAGTACTCAGGCTACTCGCAGTACTCACTGTACTCGCAGTACTCACTGTACTCGCAGTACTCAGGCTACTCGCAGTACTCACTGTACTCACAGTACTCAGACTACTCGCAGTACTCACAGTACTCACAGTACTCAGGCTACTCGCAGTACTCAGGCTACTTGCAGTACTCACTGTACTCGCAGTACTCACTGTACTCACTGTACTCGCAGTACTCACTGTACTCACTGTACTCGCAGTACTCACTGTACTCGCAGTACTCAGGCCACTCGCAGTACTCAGGCCACTCGCAGTACTCACTGTACTCGCAGTACTCAGGCTACTCGCAGTACTCAGGCTACTCGCAGTACTCAGGCTACTCGCAGTACTCAGACTACTCGCAGTACTCACAGTACTCACAGTACTCAGGCTACTCGCAGTACTCAGGCTACTTGCAGTACTCACTGTACTCGCAGTACTCACTGTACTCACTGTACTCGCAGTACTCACTGTACTCACTGTACTCGCAGTACTCGCAGTACTCACTGTACTCGCAGTACTCGCTGTACTCACAGTACTCAGGCTACTTGCAGTACTCACAGTACTCACTGTACTCACAGTACTTGCTGTACTCACAGTACTCAGGCTACTTGCAGTACTCACTGTACTCACTGTACTCGGGCTACTCGCAGTACTCACTGTACTCACAGTACTCACTGTACTCACAGTACTCACTGTACTCAGGCTACTCGCAGTACTCACAGTACTCAGGCTACTCGCAGTACTCGCAGTACTCGCTGTACTCACAGTACTCAGGCTACTCGCAGTACTCACAGTACTCAGGCTACTCGCAGTACTCGCAGTACTCGCTGTACTCACAGTACTCAGGCTACCCGCAGTACTCACAGTACTCAGGCTACCCGCAGTACTCACTGTACTCACAGTACTCAGGCTACTCGCAGTACTCACTGTACTCGCAGTACTCAGGCCACTCGCAGTACTCAGGCTACTCGCTGTACTTGCAGTACTCACTGTACTCACAGTACTCGCTGTACTCACAGTACTCAGGCTACTCGCAGTACTCACTGTACTCACAGTACTCAGACTACTCGCGGTACTCACAGTACTCACAGTACTCAGGCTACTCACAGTACTCAGGCTACTTGCAGTACTCACTGTACTCGCAGTACTCACTGTACTCACTGTACTCACTGTACTCGCAGTACTCACTGTACTCGCAGTACTCACTGTACTCGCAGTACTCAGGCCACTCGCAGTACTCAGGCTACTCGCTGTACTTGCAGTACTCACTGTACTCACAGTACTCGCTGTACTCACAGTACTCAGGCTACTTGCAGTACTCACAGTACTCACTGTACTCACAGTACTCGCTGTACTCACAGTACTCAGGCTACTTGCAGTACTCACTGTACTCACTGTACTCGGGCTACTCGCAGTACTCACTGTACTCACAGTACTCACTGTACTCACAGTACTCACTGTACTCAGGCTACTCGCAGTACTCACAGTACTCAGGCTACTCGCAGTACTCGCAGTACTCGCTGTACTCACAGTACTCAGGCTACTCGCAGTACTCACAGTACTCAGGCTACTCGCAGTACTCGCAGTACTCGCTGTACTCACAGTACTCAGGCTACTCGCAGTACTCACTGTACTCACAGTACTCAGGCTACTCGCAGTACTCACTGTACTCACAGTACTCAGACTACTTGCAGTACTCACAGTACTCAGGCTACTCGCAGTACTCGCTGTACTCACAGTACTCAGACTACTTGCAGTACTCGCTGTACTCACAGTACTCAGACTACTTGCAGTACTCGCTGTACTCACAGTACTCAGACTACTTGCAGTACTCGCTGTACTCACAGTACTCAGACTACTTGCAGTACTCACTGTACTCACAGTACTCAGACTACTCACTGTACTCACAGTACTTGCTGTACTCTCTGTACTTTCTGTACTCACAGTACTCAGACTACTCACTGTACTCACTGATTTTTTGAAGGCCACAGCAAAATGGAACAGATCATGGTTGTGTTCACACTGCAGGATTTTCAGAGTGGTCAGATCATGGTCAGATCATGGTCAGATCACACTGCAGGATTTTCAGAGTGGTCAGATCATGGTCAGATCATGGTCAGATCACACTGCAGGATTTTCAGAGTGGTCAGATCATGGTCAGATCACACTGCAGGATGGATCAGTAACAGGAGCTTTCACACTGCATGACTACACAATAGGAAGAATCTCCCACAACTCTGTCTGGTCCACAGACTGCGTTTCACACCTGAACGTACGCAACAAGTAATAATAGGTGCGTTTACATGGACACTTGTAATCCGATGGTAACAGGACTAGAAGCACAATCAGATTAAAAAAGTGTCATGTAAACACGTCAATCGGATGGAATTTGCCACGTCTGATTAAAATTTCAATCGGATGGTAAGGGGTGGTTTAAACCATTTTTAATCCGATCGAGAGGACGTGTAAACACTTAATCAGATGGAATATGTTCCCGGAAAGTTCTGCACATGTGCTGTGACGCAAGAATTGACGTATGACGTACGGATGTTGTCGTAGGTACAATGGCGGGCGCTAAGCAAAACTGGTCTGTGGTCGGCGGGAATCCTGTTTTCGCGGACTGTGCGCATGTCAAAAGAAACAATCTGATTACTTTATACCGCGTTCATGTAAACACCGCGATCGGATTCGTCAATCTGATTGAATTCAGTCCGATCTGATTAAAAAGTGTCCATGTAAACGCACCTACTGTAATAACGCGAGATCACACGTGAGGTCAGAGTCCTCGTGTGAGAAATGTTACCCTGCAAAAAGTTCTCCATCCTAATGGTCAGTGCGGGGAACAAGGACTGTGCGTTCTGCAGAATTGAACAAATGAATAATTTTGCAGTGTCCTGCTGCTGATGCGGCTGGTCAAACAAATGTTTCTGCTTTATTTCTGTTTGATGTAATTGTAAAGATTATTTATTCTGATAGAACTATATTAAAGACATTTGTCTGATAAAAAACTATAAACTCTATTAAACTATAATATTGTACTCCAACTGAAGCCATGCTTGCTGATATTGTGGTCTCAAACTCCCCGAACTGACCGCTGCCCTGTATCTCGCTTTCTCACTGGCTGAGATATGTTTCAGTCAGAGCTCCTTTCACACTGCAGGACTTTGAGTCAGCGACTCGGTCAGATCGCGTCTTTGGTCACTCATGTGCACGAGCTCTGATTTGCTAAACCTGTTGGAGATTGAAACTCAGGTCTGAAACGGTGCAGTGTGAACTGGGCTTTATAGAATCCATACATTAATGTAAACAGATCAGAGTCTGACCTGACCAGGTTTGACCGCTGGTGTGAGGGATATAAATAGAGCTCCAGTGTTTCATCTGGTTCCTCCTTCATACTCCCCCATGTGTGTGTGTGTTTGTGTGTCTTCTAATGTACAAGCTCCCCCTTGACACCACCCTCATTTACTCTGCTTCATACATCAGCATAACAACAGTAAATAAAAGAATATCAGAATATTGCATTTCATTACAAATCTCAATGTAATAATCTCTCTCTCTCTCTCTCTCTCTCTCCACAGATAATTCAGTACCAGACGGTGCGCTATGATACGCTACCCCTCTCTCCTGCATCCAGAAACAGACTCAGTGAGTTTATCTCTCATAACATTCACTCTGTCTGTGTGCTGTAGAGCTGGGCGATTAATCGTTATCAATTAATTCCAATTTATGGTTTATGTCGATGTTGTGTGTGTGTGTGTGTTTGATTGTACCGTATACACAGATGTACAATGATTTTTATTTAGCGTGTCGGTGTATTTAGCGTGTCGGTGTATTTAGCGTGTCGGTGTATTTAGCGTGTCGGTGTATTTAGCGTGTTAGTTGAATGTTGAACTGCTTTAAAAAATTGTGTGTTTTTTAGGGATTTTTTTCAGGTGATGTAAGTTCAGTCTGCAGTCTGCACTTTATAAATCCCTGATATTTTGTAATATGACATTATTTTGCTAGAATAATTAGAACTTGTAAAGTCTGGTGAAAGTTTGCACTTTATTAATCGCAAAAAGGTTTTTATGTTTTTGTATTGATTATTGTTTTTTCTAAAATAAAAAAAATAGCGAAAGTACGTTTGCACTTTTAGTCCAGATCAGTAGTTCATATGTTTTGGTTATACTGTTTTTGCTTAAATTAAAAAAATAAACCCCTATCATATGGTCTCTAGTGTTTTATTAATTTTTTTAAAAGAAAAATAATTGTTTTAAAATCGAATGTTGTTTTAAAAAGGGACATATCGCCCAGCTCTAGTGTGCTGGTTAGTGCTGATTGATCTGTGTGTGTGTGTGTGTGTGTAGATGCAGTGAAGAGGAAGATCCTGGTTCTGGATCTGGATGAGACTCTGATTCACTCTCACCATGACGGGGTGCTGAGGCCTACTGTCCGACCCGGAACACCACCAGACTTCATTCTCAAGGTACACACACACAAAGCCCCAGTTCAGTTTTGTTATTTAGCACTTTTAACAGTGGACACTGTCTAAAAGCAGCTTTACAGAAATCTAGAAAGAATAAAAATGAGAAGTGTTAAGTCTGAGTTTATGTTTTTCTCTGATGATCAAGCCTGGGGCCATTAATAAGAAGCATTGGGCAGTGGTGGTCAGGAAAAAACTCCCTGGGTCAATATGAGGAAAAACCTTGAGATGAACCAGGCTCAAAAAGGAACTCTCTTAAGAGAATATTATGTAGATGATGGGATGGTAAGTGGTCAGTGATACAGACAGGTGTGAACAGTGTCCAGTGTGTCTGGAAGATGATGACAGAACCCAGATGTGGTGGAGATCTGGGAGTCCTGCAGCCACATCACATCTGTAGAGTGAACACCACTGCATCTCCATGCGTCTCGGACACTGACGAAGGGGTCACTAATTGAATGTGTCTCTGTCCTCTCTGAAACTTCATCCGTACTTTGAGTCTGAGGGCAGTGGAGCTGACCACTAGAGTGTGTTAAACAACACACACACACCTGAGACAGGACTGGCAGGACGCTTCTGTCTGAAAATAAACACAACTGACCAAATAAATCTGATCTACAGATAGACCTGAGACTGAAAATGTAACTAATTTTCTTCTCCTCTGTGTGTGTGTGTAGGTGGTCATAGATAAACATCCAGTGAGGTTTTTTGTGCATAAAAGACCACATGTCGACTTTTTCTTAGAAGTGGTGAGTAAATGTCTCTCTCTCTCTCTCTCTCTGAGGTACTGATACAGACAGATAGATAATCACCTACTCTCATTATCTCACTCTGCTGTCTCACTGCTCGTTAAGGCTAATGCTGGGTGTTGAGCGGATGTTAATGCTGGTGTGTAGTGATACACAGGACTGTGTAAAGGTGTGTGTGTGTGTCTGTGTGTGCGCGTGTGCAGGTGAGTCAGTGGTACGAGTTGGTGGTGTTCACAGCCAGTATGGAGATTTATGGCTCTGCTGTAGCAGACAAACTCGACAACAACAGAGGAATCCTTAAGCGCAGATATTACAGACAGGTATACACACACACACACACACACACACACACACAGACTGTTAGGGGCGGGGTTTACTGTACTGAGCTTCACTGATTGGTCATACATGTACATATAATATCTCTATACAGTAATGGTTCTCTTAGACAGTGAGGTTACAGTGTAGAGAGTCTCAGTTCTACAGGACCTGACATTATTAACAGATACTACTTACAAAAGATCAATAAATACTCGTGCTTGACTCACATATGTGTGTTAATGAGGGGGTGTGTGTGTTAATGAGGGGGTGTGCGCGTGTGTTAATGAGGGGGTGTGCGCGTGTGTTAATGAGGGGGTGTGCGCGTGTGTTAACGAGGGGGTGTGCGCGTGTGTTAATGAGCGTGGGTGTGTTAATGAGGGGGTGCGCGTGTGTTAATGAGGGTGTGCGTGTGTTAATGAGCATTGGTTGTGCGCGTGTGTTAATGAGGGTGTGTGTGTGTTAATGAGGGTGTGTGTGTGTTAATGAGGGTGTGTGTGTGTGTGTGTAATGAGGGTGTGTGTGTGTGTAATGAGGGTGTGTGTGTGTGTGTGTAATGAGGGTGTGTGTGTGTGTAATGAGGGTGTGTGCGTGTGTAATGAGGGTGTGTGCGTGTGTTAATGAGGGTGTGTGTGTGTTAATGAGCCTGGGTGTGTTAATGAGGGGGTGTGTGTGTTAATGAGTGTGGATGTGTTAATGAGGGGGTGTGTGTGTTAATGAGCGTGGGTGTGTTAATGAGGGGGTGTGCGTGTGTTAATGAGCATTGGTTGTGCGCGCGTGTTAATGAGGGTGTGCGCGTGTTAATGAGGGTGTGCGCGTGTTAATGAGGGTGGGTGTGTTAATGAGGGGGTGTGCGTGTGTTAATGAGGGGGTGCGTGTGTTAATGAGCATTGGTTGTGTGTGTGTGTTAATGAGGGTGTGTGTGTGTGTTAATGAGGGTGTGTGTTTAATGAGGGGGTGCGCGCGTGTTAATGAGGGGGTGCGCGTGTGTTAATGAGGGGGTGCGTGTGAATGAGCATTGGTTGTGCGCGCGTGTTAATGAGGGTGTGCACGTGTTAATGAGGGTGTGCACGTGTTAATGAGGGTGTGCGCGTGTTAATGAGGGTGTGCGCGTGTTAATGAGGGTGTGCGCGTGTTAATGAGGGGGTGCGCGTGTTAATGAGTGTGGATGTGTTAATGAGGGGGTGTGCGTGTGTTAATGAGGGGGTGTGTGTGTTAATGAGTGTGGATGTGTTAATGAGGGGGTGTGCGTGTGTTAATGAGGGGGTGTGCGTGTGTTAATGAGGGGGTGTGCGTGTGTTAATGAGGGGGTGTGTGTGTGTTAATGAGGGTGTGTGCGTGTGTTAATGAGCGTGGGTGTGTTAATGAGGGGGTGTGCGCGTGTTAATGAGGGTGGGTGTGTTAATGAGGGGGTGTGTGTGTTAATGAGCGTGGGTGTGTTAATGAGGGGGTGTGCGTGTGTTAATGAGGGGGTGCGTGTGTTAATGAGCATTGGTTGTGCGCGTGTGTTAATGAGGGTGGGTGTGTGTTAATGAGGGTGTGTGTGTGTTGATGAGGGGGTGTGCGTGTGTTAATGAGGGTGTGCGTGTGTTAATGAGGGGGTGCGTGTGTTAATGAGGGGGTGCGTGTGTTAATGAGCCTGGGTGTGTTAATGAGGGGGTGTGCGTGTGTTAATGAGGGTGTGCGTGTGTTAATGAGGGTGTGTGTGTGTTGAGGGGGTGTGTGTGTTAATGAGCGTGGGTGTGCGCGTGTTAATGAGGGTGTGTTAATGAGGGGGTGCGCGTGTGTTAATGAGGGTGTGCGTGTGTTAATGAGGGGGTGCGCGTGTGTTAATGAGTGTGTGCGTGTGTTAATGAGGGTGTGTGTTAATGAGGGGGTGTGCGCGTGTTAATGAGGGGGTGTGCGCGTGTTAATGAGGGGGTGTGCGCGTGTTAATGAGGGGGGGTGCGGGTGGTTATGAGGGGGTGTGGGTGTGTTAATGAGGGGGTGTGCGTGTGTTAATGAGGGGGTGTGCGTGTGTTAATGAGGGTGTGTGCGTGTGTTAATGAGGGGGTGTGCGTGTGTTAATGAGGGGGTGTGCGTGTGTTAATGAGGGTGTGTGCGTGTGTTAATGAGCGTGGGTGTGTTAATGAGGGGGTGTGCATGTGTTAATGAGGGGGTGCGTGTGTTAATGAGCATTGGTTGTGCGCGTGTAGATGACAGAACCCAGATGTGGTGGAGATCTGGGAGTCCTGCAGCCACATCACATCTGTAGAGTGAACACCACTGCATCTCCGTGCGTCTCGGACACTGACGAAGGGGTCACTAATTGAATATGTGTCTGTCCTCTCTGAAACTTCATCCGTACTTTGAGTCTGAGGGCAGTGGAGCTGACCACTAGAGTGTGTTAAACAACACACACACACCTGAGACAGGACTGGCAGGACGCTTCTGTCTGAAATGTCTTCTGTCTGTGTGTGTTAATGAGGGTGTGTGTGTTAATGAGGGTGTGTGTGTGTTAATGAGGGGGGGTGTGTTAATGAGCGTGGGTGTGTTAATGAGGGGGTGTGCGTGTGTTAATGAGGGTGTGTGTGTGTGTTAATGAGCGTGGGTGTGTTAATGAGGGGGTGTGCATGTGTTAATGAGGGGGTGCGTGTGTTAATGAGCATTGGTTGTGCGCGTGTAGATGACAGAACCCAGATGTGGTGGAGATCTGGGAGTCCTGCAGCCACATCACATCTGTAGAGTGAACACCACTGCATCTCCGTGCGTCTCGGACACTGACGAAGGGGTCACTAATTGAATATGTGTCTGTCCTCTCTGAAACTTCATCCGTACTTTGAGTCTGAGGGCAGTGGAGCTGACCACTAGAGTGTGTTAAACAACACACACACACCTGAGACAGGACTGGCAGGACGCTTCTGTCTGAAATGTCTTCTGTCTGTGTGTGTTAATGAGGGTGTGTGTGTTAATGAGGGTGTGTGTGTGTTAATGAGGGGGGGTGTGTTAATGAGCGTGGGTGTGTTAATGAGGGGGTGTGCGTGTGTTAATGAGGGTGTGTGTGTGTGTTAATGAGGGGGTGTGCATGTGTTAATGAGGGGGTGTGTGTGTTAATGAGCGTGGGTGTGTTAATGAGGGGGTGTGCGTGTGTTAATGAGGGGGTGCGTGTGTTAATGAGCATTGGTTGTGCGTGTGTGTTAATGAGGGTGTGTGTGTGTTAATGAGGGTGTGTGTGTGTTAATGAGCCTGGGTGTGTTAATGAGGGTGTGTGTGTGTTTAATGAGGGGGTGCGTGTGTGTTAATGAGGGGGTGCGTGTGTTAATGAGCCTGGGTGTGTTAATGAGGGGGTGCGCGTGTGTTAATGAGGGGGTGCGTGTGTTAATGAGGGTGTGCGTGTGTTAATCAGCGTGGGTGTGTGTGTTGAGGGGGTGTGTGTGTTAATGAGCGTGGGTGTGCGCGTGTTAATGAGGGTGTGTGTGTGTTAATGAGGGTGTGTGTTAATGAGGGGGTGCGCGTGTGTTAATGAGGGGGTGCGCGTGTGTTAATGAGGGTGTGTGTTAATGAGGGGGTGCGCGTGTGTTAATGAGGGTGTGTGTTAATGAGGGGGTGCACGTGTGTTAATGAGGGTGTGTGTTAATGAGGGGGTGCGAGTGTGTTAATGAGGGTGTGTGCGTGTGTTAATGAGGGTGTGTGTTAATGAGGGGGTGCACGTGTGTTAATGAGGGTGTGTGTTAATCATCGTGTGTGTGTGTTAATGAGGGTGTGTGTTAATCATCGTGTGTGTGTGTTAATGAGGGTGTGCGTGTGTTAATCAGCGTGTGTGTGTGTGTGTTAATGAGGGTGTGCGTGTGTTAATCAGCGTGTGTGTGTGTTAATGAGGGTGTGCGTGTGTTAATCAGCGTGGGGGTGTGGGTGTTAATGAGGGTGTGCGTGTGTTAATGAGGGTGTGTGTGTGTTAATGAGGGTGTGTGTGTGTTAATGAGGGGGTGTGTGTGGTAATGAGGGGGTGTGTGTGGTAATGAGGGTGGGTGTGTTCATGAGGGTGTGCGTGTGTTAATGAGCATTGGTTGTGTGCGTGTGTTCATGAGGGTGTGCGTGTGTTCATGAGGGTGTGCGTGTGTTCATGAGGGTGTGCGTGTGTTCATGAGGGTGTGCGTGTGTTCATGAGGGTGTGCGTGTGTTCATGAGGGTGTGTGTGTGTGGTAATGAGGGTGTGCGTGTGGTAATGAGGGTGTGCGTGTGTTAATGAGGGTGTGCGTGTGTTTAATGAGGGTGTGTGTGTGTTAATGAGCCTGGGTGTGTTAATGAGGGGGTGCGCGTGTGTTAATGAGGGGGTGCGTGTGTTAATGAGGGTGTGTGTGTTAATGAGGGGGTGCGCGTGTTAATGAGCATTGGTTGTGCGCGTGTGTTAATGAGGGTGTGTGTGTGTTAACGAGGGTGTGTGTGTGTGTTAATGAGGGTGTGTGTGTGTGTTAATGAGGGTGTGTGTGTGTGTTAATGAGGGTGTGTGTGTGTGTTAATGAGGGTGTGCGTGTGTTAATGAGGGTGTGTGTGTGTTAATGAGAGTGTGCGTGAATGAGGGTGTGTGTGTTAATGAGGGTGTGTGTGTGTGTGTTAATGAGGGTGTGTGTGTGTTAATGAGGGTGTGTGTGTGTGTTAATGAGGGTGTGTGTGTGTGTTAATGAGGGGGTGTGTGTTAATGAGGGTGCGTGTGTGTGTGTTAATGAGGGGGTGTGTGTTAATGAGGGTGTGTGTGTGTTAATGAGGGTGTGTGTGTGTGTGTTAATGAGGGTGCGTGTGTTAATGAGGGTGCGTGGGTGTGTGTGTTAATGAGGGTGTGTGTGTGTTAATGGGGGTGTGTGTGTGTGTGTGTGTTAATGAGGGTGCGTGTGTGTGTGTTAATGAGGGGGTGTGTGTTAATGAGGGTGCGTGTGTGTGTGTTAATGAGGGGGTGTGTGTGTGTTAATGAGGGGGTGTGTGTGTGTTAATGAGGGTGTGTGTGTGTGTGTTAATGAGGGGGTGTGTGTGTGTTAATGAGGGGGTGTGTGTGTGTTAATGAGGGGGTGTGTGTGTGTTAATGAGGGGGTGTGTGTGTGTTAATGAGGGTGTGTGTGTGTGTGTTAATGAGGGGGTGTGTGTGTGTTAATGGGGGGGTGTGTGTGTGTTAATGAGGGGGTGTGTGTTAATGAGGGTGTGTGTGTTAATGAGGGTGTGTGTTAATGAGGGTGTGTGTGTTAATGGGGGTGTGTGTGTGTGTGTGTGTGTGTGTGTTAATGAGGGTGCGTGTGTGTGTGTTAATGAGGGGGTGTGTGTTAATGAGGGTGCGTGTGTGTGTGTTAATGAGGGGGTGTGTGGTAATGAGGGGGTGTGTGTGTGTTAATGAGGGTGTGTGTGTGTTAATGAGGGTGTGTGTGTGTGTTAATGAGGGGGTGTGTGTGTGTTAATGAGGGGGGGTGTGTGTGTTAATGAGGGTGTGTGTGTGTGTGTGTGTTAATGAGGGTGTGTGTGTGTGTTAATGAGGGTGTGTGTGTGTGTTAATGAGGGTGTGTGTGTGTGTTAATGAGGGTGTGTGTGTTAATGAGGGTGTGTGTGTTAATGAGGGTGTGTGTGTTAATGAGGGGGTGTGTGTGTGTTAATGAGGGTGTGTGTGTGTGTTAATGAGGGTGTGTGTGTTAATGAGGGGGTGTGTGTGTGTTAATGAGGGTGTGTGTGTGTGTTAATGAGGGTGTGTGTGTTAATGAGGGTGTGTGTGTTAATGAGGGTGTGTGTGTTAATGAGGGTGTGTGTTAATGAGTGTGTGTCTCCACAGCACTGTACGCTGGATTTGGGCAGTTATATCAAGGATCTATCAGTAGTGCACAATGACCTGTCCAGTATAGTGATCCTGGATAACTCACCTGGAGCATATCGCAGCCATCCAGGTACACACACGCTCACACACACACGCTCACACACACACGCTCACACACACAATCTCACACACTCATTCACGCTCACACACAATCTCACATACTCATTCACGCTCACACACACAATCTCACACACTCATTCACGCTCACACACAATCTCACATACTCATTCATGCTCACACACAATCTCACACACTCATTCACGCTCACACACAATCTCACATACTCATTCATGCTCACACACACAATCTCACACACTCATTCACGCTCACACACAATCTCACATACTCATTCATGCTCACACACACAATCTCACACACTCATTCACGCTCACACACAATCTCACACACTCATTCACGCTCACACACACAATCTCACACACTCATTCATGCTCACACACACAATCTCACACTCATTCACGCTCACACACAATCTCACATACTCATTCATGCTCACACACACAATCTCACACACTCATTCACGCTCACACACAATCTCACACACTCATTCACGCTCACACACACAATCTCACACACTCATTCATGCTCACACACACAATCTCACACACTCATTCACGCTCACACACAATCTCACATACTCATTCACGCTCACACACACAATCTCACACACAATCTCACACACACGCTCACACACATAATCTCACACACACACACACAATCTCACACTCATTCATGCTCACACACACACACACACACAGTCTCACACACTCATTCATGCTCACGCTCACACACACACACAATCTCACACACACGCTCACACACACAATCTCACACACTCATTCATGCTCACACACACAATCTCACACACTCATTCATGTTCACACACACACACACAGTCTCACACACTCATTCATGCTCACGCTCACACACACACACACAATCTCACACACACACACACACACAGTCTCACACTCATTCATGCTCACACACACAATCTCACACACTCATTCACGCTCACACACACAATCTCACACACACGCTCACACACACAATCTCACACACTCATTCACGCTCACACACACAATCTCACACACACGCTCACACACACAATCTCACACACTCATTCACGCTCACACACACAATCTCACACACGCTCACACACACACACACACAATCTCACACACTCATTCACGCTCACACACACAATCTCACACAATCTCACACACTCATTCATGCTCACACACACACAATCTCACACACGCTCACACACACACACAGTCTCACACACTCATTCATGCTCACACACACACACAATCTCACACACAGGCTCACACACACACACAATCTCACACACACGCTCACACAATCTCACACACTCATTCACGCTCACACACACACACACAGTCTCACACACTCATTCATGCTCACACACACACACAGTCTCACACACTCATTCACGCTCACACACACACACAGTCTCACACACTCATTCATGCTCTCACACACACAGTCTCACACTCATTCATGCTCACACACACACACACACAGTCTCACACACTCATTCATGCTCACACACACACACACAGTCTCACACACTCATTCACGCTCACACACACAATCTCACACACGCTCACACACACACACAATCTCACACTCATTCACGCTCACACTCAGTCTCACACTCATTCATGCTCACACACACACACACACACACAGTCTCACACACTCATTCATGCTCACACACACACAGTCTCACACACTCATTCACGCTCACACACACAGTCTCACACACTCATTCACGCTCACACACACACACAGTCTCACACACTCATTCACGCTCACACACACACAGTCTCACACACTCATTCACACACACACAGTCTCACACTCATTCACGCTCACACACACACAGTCTCACACACTCATTCACGCTCACACACACACACAGTCTCACACTCATTCATGCTCACACACACAGTCTCACACTCATTCATGCTCACACACACACACAATCTCACACACACACACAGTCTCACACACTCATTCATGCTCACACACACACAGTCTCACACACTCATTCACACACACACACACACACACACACACACAGTCTCACACACACACACAGTCTCACACACTCATTCACACACACACACACACACAGTCTCACACACTCATTCACACACACACACACACACAGTCTCACACACACACACACACACAGTCTCACACACTCATTCATGCTCTCACACACACACAGTCTCACACACTCATTCATGCTCACACACACACACAGTCTCACACACTCATTCATGCTCACACACACACACAGTCTCACACACTCATTCATGCTCACACACACACACAGTCTCACACACTCATTCACGCTCACACACACAGTCTCACACACTCATTCATGCTCACACACACACACACACACACACACACACACACAGTCTCACACACACAGTCTCACACACTCATTCATGCTCACACACACACACACAGTCTCACACACTCATTCACGCTCACACACACACACAGTCTCACACACTCATTCACGCTCACACACACACACACACACAGTGTGTTATACAGTGTTAGAGTAGTGTGTGTGTCTGAAGAGTGAAGATGACCAGCTCCATACTGCCCTCATGTTCCTCTTCACAGCTCAGAACTCAGAGACCAGATGTTTGGGATGATGGTGTGTGTGTGTGTGTTTTACTAAGTGTGTTTTCTTTCTACAGATAATGCAATACCTATAAAGTCATGGTTTAGTGACCCTAGTGACACAGCGTTACTGAACCTGCTGCCCATGCTGGACGCACTGAGGTACCATATCCCATCATGCATCAATTTAACATGAGGCTTCTCCCAGTCATTAATGCAGTGGTTGTTAATCTGTGTGTGTGTGTGTGTGTGTGTGTGTAGGTTTACCTCTGATGTTCGCTCGGTTCTCAGCCGTAATCTTCATCAGCATCGTCTTTGGTGATGTTTTAATCTCTTCTGTTAAACTGTCCACTGCTGGAACCGTCCGGCTCTCTGTAAGGTGACCTGTGATGTCATTGAACTCCAACAACTGGACTGGAGAGAGAGAGAGAGAGAGAGAGAGAGAGAGAGAAAAAAAAGGGAAAGACACACACACACACACACACAGAAGTGAAGCAGAGAGACAGGTGTCTCACTCTCCTCTCATTGACTTTGTCCTGTTTGGATCCTGCCTTACAGACGAGTGGGTCTGAGACGGATGGAGGGATTTTTACACTCCTCCTTTGTTTCCTGACATTGTTCTTCTATAAAGAAATTTAAATTATTGGAAAAGATTGGGCACAGTCAGATATATTTCTGAAACTTTTCTCCTTCTTCTTTCTTCTTTTTCCCCCCCTTAACTTTTCCTCCCTCATAAAGCTTAGCACTTATCCATCTTTTCACTTTCATGCTCTCCCTCTCTCTCTTTCTCCCTCTCTTCCTCTCTCTCTCTCCCTCCCCATTTGTTTTTTTTTTTGTTTATGTAAAGTGACATTTCTTGTCTCAGACGTTGCACTAATTCCTGTTCCCTACAGACACAGCAGTGCATTATGGGTATTCTGTACCAGCTGGAGTTTGGACAGTAGTGCATTGTGACCCCTCCCTACTCAGTGTGCACTCTGTAGTGAGCAGGGTTAGTATTGTAAGAGTTTATCTCTGTAGCCGGACGCGCAGCAGCCCAGAACTCAGTATTCGAAAGATCAGTCTCACACCTGTTTCCGTTTTTCTCTCCTTCCCTCATTTATCCTCCTGTCAGTATGAGTGTGATGAGACTCTGAGACGGTCACAGCAGCAGCATGGTCATTTCACCTGCACACCTTCTGCTGACCCGTGTGTGGAAACGCTCCCTGATGTCACACTGAACCTGTTTCTATTTAATTTTCATGTCATCCTAAAACTCGTCTGTGCGTCACGGAGACGGAGCCGCGGGACTCTGGACACCTTCGTAACTGGAAGTATTCTGATTTTGTGTGGAGTCTAAAACACAAGATGTGCACCTATCTCCTGTTTATTCTTATTTTTATATCATGAACTGATCTGATTGACTTGGTAAGGAAAGTGAACTCTCACATCGTCCTTATTGTTTTCTTTCTTCATGCATTATCCCATCTCTCTCTCTCTCTCTCTCATATATTCATGTACATCATACCTGACCTGCTCTCTGTGTGAACAGTAGAGAAGAGTAAGGTGTGTGTGGGAGTGTGTGAGTGCACACGTCCTCAGGTCTGTGCGTTGTTTCCAATAAAACTCTTGTCAGCGTACTTTATTGTGATAGTGTGATGATGGAGGGATAAATGATGTGGTGTTTGTGTACATTGATTTAATTTTAAACCTCTTCAGATCCTCTGCAGATATCTGTGGAGTTAGCGCGCCATCATCAGGCCAGAAAGAGTGAGGTTGCTACGTCGTTGCGTCAGCTTACGCACTGACGCACGCACGCAGCCCCGCCCCCTGGTCCCGTGTTATTCGATATCTTTCCGCTTTCGCTGCAGTCAGTTTGTAAACATCGAGCCGTCAGGCAGCGGAGCAGCACCGAGCCTCGTTTCTTTACATCGGAGATTAAAATCTCCCGAAAAACTTCCAACATGAAGTTCATGTACAAAGAAGAACACCCGTTTGAGAAGAGACGGTCTGAGGGAGAGAAGATCAGGAAGAAATACCCGGACAGAGTGCCTGTGAGTACAACAAACACTTAGCCTAGCCTGTGACCATGACGAAGCGGAATCAGCGACTAAACCTCAGCAAACTGAACAATATTCACATTTTAGTAATAAACACTAATGATCCGCTCCGAGCTGTAGATTGTCATTGATTTTTTATAATTTGGGGGATATGGTTTTAGCTAAACAAACAGTAGCTAGCCGCTCACTGGCCCTTTAATTCCCTCTGACCTGTCAATAAAGAGTTTAATTCATCTTTACAGAATAACTGCAGCGCTAGCTAACATGTATCATATGATGTGTTCTTTATGAGAGGATTGTTCCGTGTGTGTGTGTGTGTGTGAGAGAGAGAGAGAGAGAGAGAGAGAGAGACGTTAATTCAAGAAAAGTGATGCATTTCCGCTCTACAGCGTTTCTCTGATCCACTCACATTCTCCCTGTGTGTGTGTGTGTGTGTGTGTGTGTGTGTGTGTGTGTGTGTGTGTGTGTGTTCTCTCAGGTGATAGTTGAGAAAGCTCCCAAAGCCCGGATAGGAGACCTGGACAAGAAGAAGTACCTGGTTCCCTCGGACCTGACAGGTGAAGAGTAAACACTCCTTACAGTCTGCTTTATTTACATTCACTTCCACACTGAGTAGAATATCCTCTCCGAGTTAGTGCGCATGCGCGGAGCACCAGGTCGCGTTAGCGTTGCCAAAGAAACAAGAGCCAGCTTGTGTTTTTTTCTGTTTCTTTAGTTTTTTTTTTTTGAGCGCGTGCAGGACTCCTCCCACAGAGACGCTTCTTTACTTTATTTTCTTAATCACTGAGGGACAGGAGCACGTGGACACACCAGTGATGATGAAAGTGATGTGTGAAGATGAAGAGAATGCATTAAAGACGGGAGTGGGGGGTGATTACAGAGAGGAGGCACACCTTCAGCTGTGTGTGTGTGTGTGTGTGTGTGTGTGTAGTGATGTCCAACTCTAAAACATCAGAATGTTGTGGCTAGTTCAGGTGGGGGTGATGCTCTCTGGGTCATCCTGAGTGCCGTGATGTTTATGATGTTTGGAGATCTGACTGATGGATGGAGCAGATCGTTGTGCTGTGTTTAACCTGAGCTCCTGAGAGCAGTGTGAATGACGAGTGTTGTACTAACACACACACATAATGTAATGCTGTGTGAGATATATATATATATATATATATACATTATTTTTTTTCTTTTTCTTTTACAGTGGGTCAGTTTTACTTCCTGATCCGGAAACGGATTCACCTGAGAGCTGAGGACGCACTCTTCTTCTTCGTCAACAACGTCATTCCTCCCACATCAGCTACCATGGGCCTGCTCTATCAGGTGTACACACACACACTGGATAATATTATTCCGATCATATTTCTGGATAATAAAGGTGTTTTCAAACACATGTCCTGATCACAGTGGTGTTACATTTTGGTTGTAAAGATATAAAAAAAAATGCAGAAGGATAAAAATGTGAAGAATCTACATCTACAAAAATAAACAGAAGTAAATAAGTATAGAATAAAAATATGTAAATACAATGATTTTGTGGAATGTGATTTAGATAAAACTCAAATCCCCAGTTCAACTTATAAACTTCACACTTTCACTTCCTCTGGAGACTGACTGTGTGTGTGTTACATATGTGTTTATACAGATGTGTTTATACAGGTGTGTCTTACAGATGTGTTTATACAGGTGTGTGTGTGTGTGTATTACAGGAGCACCATGAAGAAGACTTCTTCCTGTACATTGCCTACAGTGATGAGAGTGTGTATGGAGAGGACATGTAGAGATCAGTTTAACCCTAACCTCACTGTTTGACCATAAAGATTCAGTAGCGTCCAGCTGAGTGTGTGTCCGGCTCACTTCCTGTTCCTACTTCTGCACTCTTTCTACATGATTCATTATTCTGGCCTTCCTGAAAAAATCCTGCTCATCTTTTAACACACACACACACACACTTTCCTTTTTTTCAGTGGTGTGTTGTTTTTTTCTGCATGTACCATCGCTGATACTGATGAGATTATTTTTATTTAAATATTTTCAGCTTTGAGTTTTTGCAGTATGTTTTATTGAGTATGTTGCTTTTTTGTGTTTTAATATTTTTATAGCTGTTATTGTGGCTAATATATCATGTGATAGTGACCAGGTCAGTAGATTTGCTTTATATATATATTTTTTTTAAAAAGGAATGAGATTTTTTTTCCTTTTTTTGTATCTCTGTTTCTGAATGCTGTCACATAAACACAGTGGGAAAAATCTGTGTGTGAATATTCTTTTCACGTAGACTCTGAGGTAAATGATGCTGTGGAGTGTGTGGATGCAGCACAGTGCTGACCTCACCTTCACACGTTAAACACCACCTCACCTGGGTTGCCAGATTGGTTCTGATGGAGTTAACACACTGCATTTCACATGTGATTAAACTGTCAGGAAATCTGCTCCTCTAACACAATCTCCTGTACATGTAGTTATGTTTACTGTGACACACACACACACACAGTGTGTTACATACAGAACGTGTGGGTCAGTCACAGAGCAGGTCACTGTTAAACTGACCTGGCACTGAAGTCTGTGCCCTAGTGAGGGGTTTATTAGGGTGAGAAGCGTGTGCTGGAGCTGAACTCTGTACAGGAGAAAAGAAAAACCTCCTGAACGCCACAGCTGATGAAATCTTCCATCTTTTCCTGCACACAGATTCTCTAGATTTAATTTTGGTGTTTTTTCTGAGCTCTTCTTTATAGAGTCAGTGTTTGGGGTCAGGGATACATATGAGCTCAGGGTCTGACGTCATAAAACAGTCATAAAACAGTCTTCAACACTCTGGACCAATCAAAGTCCGAGTTTACAGGATGACCCCGGAAGCTATTGATCTCAGCTCATTCAAGTGATGAATAAATGTGGATGTTACTGTACAGTTCTAATATTCGGACAGATTTTCTAATTGCTATTGTATTAGCAGTTAGCTAATAGTCTGCTAGTGATGGCAGGAGGGCGTGTCCTAATTAGCACATATATGTTAATTTATTTTATGTGTTGTGTTTGTGTTTAAATGAAAACCTTTTGAAAGGGTTTAATAGTGGTCACTGCCTCGGCTCCGTTGTGGCGTGGTGCGCATGCTCGTGACGTCGTGGGGGCGCGTCCTCACCGGAAATGCGTCACCTGAATTCTTTGCCATTTTTGTTTTGGCTAATCTGTCAGAGCTGGAGAGAAACTCTTTCCATGTGCGGTGTTTAAGGTGTGAGGATTCCAGCGACTGTCCGCTTCACATCACAGACAACATTCTCCGGATAAAAAGTAGGTGTCAGAGATCGTCCCTGTCCCGCGGTGATGAGTTTAATCCGAGCGGCCGGGTTAGCTCCGTGTCAGAGAGCCGTGTGAGGGAAACATCTGATGAAGAACAGCTCAAATCTTCTCTCCTTTTAATGCTGACTAAATTCACCTCATAAACCCTGTCTGTCTGTCTGTCTGTCTGTCTGTCTGTCTCCGTGGTGATGTGTTAGTAGATGAAGAGCAGGCTGGGATTCTGAGCAGTTAAAGCGGAATCTCCAGTTCCTCAGGGTTTGCTGATAAATACGGAATTCTTTATAATTCTCTCAGTTTAATCCCAGTGCTGTTTATTAAACTATAACAGGGTCGAGTGTAGATCAGATCAGTCAGATATGCTAATGCTAAACAGCTGCGTATGAAAGCTAATGATCATATAACTTAAATAATAATAATGCTTAATAATCATAAATAACGGTTCATGACGCTGTCATAAAAGTGACGCTGTGATCTGCTGAATGTGTAACAGTAGACAGGTAACAGTAGATACCTGTCTGTCTGTCGGTCTGTCTGTCTGTCTGCCTCATATGGACATCTCTGTCTCTCTCTCTCTCAGCTGGCCCGGCCGATTCCCCCCATCATGCCCGCCCTGTTGGAGAGGCCCAAGCTGTCTAACGCCATGGCACGCGCTCTACACAAACACATCATGAGGGAGAGAGAGAGAAAGAGACAGGGTTAGTACACACACACACACACAGGGGGTAGGTGATTACATGGTAGCTAATCAGTCCACTCTGTGGCAGTAAAACCAGGACTGTGTGATAATGAAGGTCAGAATAACGTGAGTGTGTGTGTGTGTAGAGGAGGAAGAGGTGGATAAAATGATGGAGCAAAAGCTGAAGGAGGAAGAGGAAAGGAAGAGAAAGAAGGAAATGGAGGAGAGGATGTCTTTAGAGGAAACCAAAGAGCAGGTGAGTGAGTGACATTTAGCTTGCTATAAACCCCATCAGACCTGCTGCTCCATCACCACCACCCTCACTGTCTTTCTCTCTCTCTCTCTCTCTCTCTGTCACTGTCTCTCCCTCACACTGTCTCTGTGTTAGATAATGAAGATGGGGGAGAAGCTTCAGGGTCTGCAGGAGGAGAAACACCAGCTGTTTCTGCAACTGAAAAAGGTTCTGCATGAGGAGGAGAAACGTCGAAGGAAAGAACAGAGGTACACACACACACACACACACACACTTAAATATCTTTATGTATAGATGAATGCTGGAGTGAACCTATCAGGAGAACAGGAGTGTGTTATAATGTTATTCATGTAGACTAGCTGCAGTAATTACATTAATCATTAGGTGTAACTGTAATCATCTGATAGAATGGAGAGAGAGAGAGAGAATATGTGTGTGTGTGTGTTTACAGTGACATGACGACACTGACTTCAGCTACATATCAGCCCAACATGGCCGTTCACTCAGGACAGCACCTGCTCAGCATGCAGCGTGAGTCTTGCACACACACACATGCAGATAACTATTTGACATTTATTTGCTCTTATAATCTCTTCATCTTGCTCCCTCTCTCCAAACTGTTCTGTTTCTCTCTCTCTCTCTGTAGCAGGGTCAGTCTCTCACGCCCGGTCTGCAGTTCTGTTAGGAGAGCGCAGCAAGCAGCTTTTCCAGCCTCCTGTCATTTCTGTGAGTCACACACACACCGTCTCTCTCTCTCACCCTCACCCTATCTCTCTCTCTATCTCACTCTCACCCTATCTCTCTCTCTCACCCTCACCCTATCTCTCTCTCTCACACCCTCACCCTATCTCTCTATCTCACCCTCACCCTATCTCTCTCTCTCACCCTCACCCTATCTCTCTCTCTCACACCCTCACCCTATCTCTCTCTCTTACCTCACCCTGTTTGTCTCTCTCTCTCTCTCTCTCTCTCTCTCTCTCTCACCCTCACCCTATCTCTCTCACCTTACCTCACCCTGTCTGTCTCTCTCTGCAGGGTCGTCCTTTTCCATCTCAGCCTGGTTTTGGTGCTGTTGTCTCTGAGCACACTCAGTTTGGTGTTCAGGCAGGTCATGGGTCATTTGGAGTCACACAGTCCCAACATGCCGCAGCCTTTAACCCCAGCCAATCAGCACCCGCCACCTACAGCAGCTCCGCCCACATCCGAGGTGTGGTTACCATAGTGATGTCAGTGTGGGATCATTACTGAGTTAGGGTTGATGCTGAGACCTAGTGGGATTAGTGTGACACTAACTGTTGCTGTGTGTATGTGTGTTTGTGTTTCTAGGTGCATCAGCATTCCAGGCCATGCAGTACTTGCCCCATCAACAGACTGGCTACACTGTACACACTCACTTCACCTCCCAGCCTGGTGTGTGTGTGTGTGTGTGAGAGAGAGAGATATATTTAAAACACTTAAGTACACTTTAACACAATGTGCCCTCTCATTGTGTGTGTGTGTGTGTGTGTGTGTTTGTGTGTGTAGGTTTTCTTCCCAGTGCTGCGATCCCACTACAGAAGCAGTTGGAACACGCTAACCAGCAGTCGGGCTTCACTGACTCTGTAAGTGAAACACTGGAGTGTTCTGTTGGATTGTTTATTTAGAGTGAAGGGAAAATCTATTAGAGACTGCACTTCAGAACACACTGAAACTGTGTGTGTGTGTGTGTGTGTGTGTGTGTAGAGTGCGTTGAGACCCATGCACCCTCAGGCTCTCCATGCCAGTGCTACAGGTTTGTTGCCCACTCCCTCCATCGCTGTGCAGATCCCTCACACTAAGGTGAGACATGTGACATGATGCATGAACACACACGTGATGTGTGATGTCACGCTTCAGCCTCTACATCTGTATGGTTCTGTGTTTTTCTGAGCAGGCTGGCCTGCCTTACGCACCACCACCCAGGCCAGCATCACCTGGATCCTTCACACAGCATCCGGTCAGTTCACGCACACCTCACACACTAAACATCATCATCATCATCATCATCATTATTATTATTGTGGCATTAGCTTAAATATGTTTCAAATGAACATCAGTTTCCTGTGACTAGATTAAGACTCTGATAGATTATTGCTGATCTTTTTTGAGAGAGATTTTAATTGTTTCTTCTGCATTTAATATAAAACTAATAACCTAAATTCAGCTGATTTTATTTTATGTATAGCACATAACCGTTTACAGTAACTATTAGTTAACTGATCTGTCTAATCCCCCCCTCCTTCGCTCTCTCTCCCTCTTTCCCCCTCTCCTCTCTCCATCCGCCTCTCTCCCTCTCTCCCTCTCTCTGTGCATCTCTCTCTCTCCAGGCTACGTTTCAGAGCTCGTCTCAGCCGCCACGCCACACCTACCTCTCCTCTCACACCCAGTCAGGACAGAGGTTCTATCACCATGGCAAATAATCAGCCACTCAGGTGATGGATGTAGTGGGTGTGGTCCAGGTTCAATGACCTTGCTGGCCCCAATTCCCCCTTATACGCACACACACACACACACACACACACAGAGTAACACTTTATTAAAAAGAATCTGTATTTTATTATAGGCTTTTATTATCAGCACAATGACTGGTTTAGGCAGTGGTGCAGTGAGGGAGCGGTCTGATCAGGCAGCGTATATATATGTATGTATGTATGTATGTATGTATTTGTGTGTGTGTGTTACATCATCAGTCAGTTCTGACATCAGCCTGAGGGACGTAGGACAGTTAGAGATGTGATGAAGGAGTTAATATATATGAAGGTGAAGCACATTTGTACGTCCATACCTGTGTCTATGTCGATGTGGACCAGACCGTGTCCAGACCAGGGAGATCTAATGCAGGACATGTAACCCATACATAGCAGTGTCCTAACATCTGTCCACAGCAGTTCATTTCTCCACAGTCCCGCGTCACAGCAGCCTTCAGCATCTGTCTTCATACAGAGGTTATAACGCATGGTTCCTTCAGCATGATGTGGTTTAAATACCAAAATGTTAAACACTTCCTGTTTGACTCGGTGGACTTAAACACTCATATGTACACATCATTTAATCATCATGCTTCTCTAATGCACTCTTCAACCTTTACTCTTTACCTTTATTTAGCATCAATTTCTTTCATTAAATTTGCTCTCAGGGCTTGTTGTGTAAATACCCCCCCTCTCTCTCTCTCACACACACACACAGTGATGAGGGGAAGAGTTATTTTGCTTAAAAATGTGATGTAAATAGTTTGAACAAAGTTGCACTAAATTTGTTCTGAAAATAAACAGTAATTGTGAACTGAGGAGATTTCAGTGTGACTTACTGCCCACTGCTCTGACCTCCATGTCCTGTATCTCAGGTTCTGCTTTTATGAACTATGACACCCCTAGTGGTGTTCTCAGGTAGTGCAGATTCCTTCCAGGACACCAGGGGGTGCCTGCACTACCAGCTCAAGTCCATCCTGCTGTGAACTTCTCCAGTCACCTGCAGGCTGTCCATCATCCACCACTTCCTGTCACATCACGTCTTTGTGAGGAAATGTTTCTGGACAACTGAAAGAGAATCCTGAGGGAAGAATGTCGTCAGTACACAGTTCTGGTTTGTTCAGGTGAGGAGAAGAGTAAGTGGAAAGGTCCAAGCATGGTGAGGAACAGTGAAGTCGTCCTCCTGCTGTAAGCATCATGTCAGGATGATCTGCTAGAAAAACACAAGCTGGAAGACCCTCAGCTGCCCAGATACAGATCTGGACTGCATCCTGGAGTGTGTCCCTTTAATTAATCTTTAACCTTTAATCTACCACAAAAAAATACTTAAAGGCATGGTCAGAAATGACAGAGAACTCAAACAAGGAAATTAGGAGCAGATAAAAAAAGCTGTAAAAATAAATATTTATTATAAATATATATATATAAATTGACAACTTCTGTTGAATTTAAACAAACTGTAGATGTTTCTGCAAATTTAAACTGGTTTTATTTCCACTTTTTTGCACTTTTCACTGACACATGCAAATAAACCTTCACTTTTATTTCTGTATATATATATTAAACCTTTAGCAATTTGAGTTCCAGTAGCTCCGCCCTCTGTAGCTCCTCCCACTATAACTCCCCCACTGTACTTCCTCCCTCTGAAGCCCCTCCCACTATAACCCCCCACTGTATTTCCTCCCTCTGTAGCTCCTCCTACTATAACTCCCCTCACTGCAGTTCCTCCCTCTGTAGCTCCTCCCACCATAACTCCCCCACTGTAGTTCCTCCCTTTGTAGCCCCTCCCACTACAACTCCCCCCCTCTGTAGCCCCTCCCACTACAACTCCCCCCTCTGTAGTTCCTCCCACTGTAGCTCCTCCCACTGTAGCTCCTCCCAGTTACAGTCAGAATCCTACTCATTTATAAATGACTCTTTAATATGAAATCAGCTCATGTGGTGACAGTGTTCACTAAAATATTGGGAAACCAACAAGAACTCAGTGATGTGTGTTTGTGTGTGTTTAAAGACAATACACAAGGCACGCTGTGTGTGAGGGAAAAAGAGAACAGGACTGTGTGTGTGTGTGTGTGTGTGTGTGAGAGAGAGAGAGAGAGAGAGAATACACAACCCTGACTGTTGATTCATCTCCGGTCCGCCCCCATACACACTTCCTACCAACTCCTACTCATATCTACACAAACATACACACTCCTCTGTCTGATGTAGTGTGTGTGTGTGTGTGTGTGTGTGTTGAGACAAGGGATCTGGAAATAATATGTAACTGTAGCAACTGAGCGTGTGTGACATCAGGAGATTAAAACCTAGAATGTGTAAGTTTGTGGAGAGGTCACAACTGTGTGTGTGTGTCTGTGTGTTTTTCTGGAAGAAAAAGTTTAACTGTTTACCTCCTTCCCGCTGACATACACTCACTCTCTCACTCTGTCTCTTGTGGGAGAAAGGAAGAAAGAAAGAAAAAGAAAGAAAGAAAGAAAGAAAGAAAGCACTCAATCCTGAGTTAGCTCCTCTCAGTCAGATCACAAGGGTGTGTGTATGAGAGAGAGAGAGAGAGAGAGAGAGAGAGAATCAGTTGATGGAACAGATGATGAAAGGACACATGACCTGGTAGAATCATGGATCATAATGGAGAAGGTAAGAGAGAGAGATGATCACTCCAGACAGGAGACATCACTCGCTGTGGAAATGAAGACAGTGTAAAGATGACGGGATGGGGCTTTATCTCCGGCTACATTTAATTATTTATCTGTGTGTGTGTATGTGAGTGAGAGAGAGAAAGAGAGAGAGAGAGAGATCTGCCATTTTGAAAGCAGGCGGAAGTTGACTTAGCAGTTTTTTTTTGGCTGGTGGAGGCAGAGTGTGAGCGAGAGAGAGAGAGAGAGTGAGAGAGAGATAGGAGGAGGAGGAGGAAGAGCTTCGATGATGAATCAGGAGGACACGATTGCCCCTGAAATGAAACAAACCCGGGTTTGAAATTGACAGCGATGTGGTGTGTGTGATGTTTATTTGAGTGATTGATTCATTTGGAGCAGATGAGATGACGAACATGTGAAATTGAAAGCTGTGTGTGTGTGTGTGTGTGTGTGTGTGTGTGTGTGTGTGTGTGCGTTAGAATGAATGAACAGAGAGTCGGGGAGAAACACCTTTGTGATAAAGGTTTGTTTTCTGTCCTATGTTTACTGTCTGATATAATAATGTTTAGTGGTATTTTCTGTGTGTGTGTGTGAATACTGAGGCAGTGTGTGGAGTCGAGTCGAGGCTGCTGGAGTCTGAGGAGCTTTTCACACCACTCTTCCTCATCGCCTGATGAATTCTGGGGTCTTTTTTTTTTTTTTTTTTTTTTTTTACAAAATATATACGGCTATGGCGCGGGTCCGAGACGCGTCCACGTGTCCTATTGGTCGTTCTCGTGGCGTTTTCTGACGTTTTCGCTCCTTATTTGTTGATTTTCGGCGCTTAAACCCATGCGCCCGCCATTGTGCTCCTTAAAAACCTCTTAAACTCGACAAATTTGCGTGTGATTCGGTGAATATGGACGCAGAGATTCCATCGACGTCGGGTTTTGGAGATTTTAATGAGTTTTATGATGAACCTGAGAGCAGGTGGGTGACTTCATGTTACTGCCCAGACCTGGGGTCAGATTTATTCTGCATGCTGTTACTGCAGTTCCTTCTGTTAGTTTTATTTTTATTATATATACCTTTTCAAATAAGTTTCCCAAATTTAGCAGTGTGTGTGTGTGTGTGTGTGTATTTGTGTATTTGTGTGTGGGCATGGTGTAGGATAAAGCTGCAGTGTGTACTTATAAATGTGTAATAAAACCGTAATAAGTTCATCATTATTTAAAAGATTTCAGAGAAAGATAAATATTAATGATTTAATTTTCTGTTATTTTAGTTTTGTTTGATCTTGTGATGTTCCTAACTCTCATTTTATTTATTTATTTATTTTCTGATCTGTCAGACACACACTTTACTTGAATTGATTATCTTTTAGTTTTGTGTAAATGTGAGGCATGTCCAGTTTTTTCGAGGGTAAAACGGAGAGTTTTGTCGGATTTCGGCGTCGTTTTATTGAGAGAGAATAAAAGAAGGAAATTTCCACATGAGGCAGAACTTCTGCTTTATTCTCAGCTTTGATATTTACTGAAAACTCCTCAGGATCTTCTGATTAATCCTGATCATCTTCAGAAGCAGCTGAAATCACATTTTAATTTCATTTAATAATTGTTTCTTAATAAAATCTAAAAAATAAATAAATAAACAAACTTGTATTTAGAAACTCTGAAGGAAGTTGAGGTGTGTGAGATTTAGTTACACAGAGCTGTTTTACACCCGAACACAAACACACAAATATCTAGAGTTATTATTATTTTATACAAAATTATCTAACAATTTACTTTATTAAAGAATATTTAAAAAATATCTAAGTTACACGAATAACACAAATAAACCACTTGTTTATGATCTGTGTTGGAGGTTATAGGTATGTGTGTGTGTGTGTGTGTGTGTGTGTGTGTGTGTGTGTGTGTGTGTGCAAAAAAATCTGACTAAAAGTCTCTATCTGTGTGATGAGAAAGGACGAGGTGAGGCTGTGGCGGGAAAACGCAGGGCGTGGTTCGGACGCTTGTCTCCGTTTTAAACCAAAACATTTAATTACAGACTCCATCATATGCAGAATTTTAACTTTAACCAAAATAACATCATTCTATAAAAAACAGAGGAGCTAAAGGACTATAGAATATATTCTCTCACAGACTCACTAACAGACCATACGGGGTGTGTGTGTGGGTGTGGGTGTGTGTGGGTGTGTGTGAGTGAGTGTGGGTGTGTGTGTGTGTGAGTGAGTGAGTGAGTGTGTGTGTGTGTGTGTGTGTGAGTGAGTGGGTGTGTGTGTTTGAGTGTGTTTGTGTGTGTGTAAGTGTGTGTGTGTGTCTGAAATTGTGTCCCAATCATAAATAAATATTTAACTAATACTTATAGTTATATAATAATATAATAGTTCTATCGTGTCACAGTAATATTTCCAGTCAGATGTAGCAGTTAGCCGATTAGCTTACCTGAGCAGCAGCACACCGGGTATCCCCCCTCCCCCCTGCACCCACAGCAACCCCGTACCAAGATTTCAGAATAAACACTAAACTTCATATTAAACACTTTGTGTGTATTTCTTTGTGTATTTTGTGTTAAAGTTAAACAGCTTTTCCAGTTTAAATGTAATAAAAGACCAGTAGTCAAACATGGTGACGTCACTGCACATGCCTGGGAACATGTATGTACTTTTCTTTCCTCAGAGAAATTCTTCATGGTTTATTCTCCACATGTTTGCTGCGTTCTTTCCTTCAGTGAAATATCTCCGAGTTCCTCTGAGGAAACAAACCGCCATTATCTGAAATGTGAGACACTTTTTTTCCACGCTTTTCTCACTCTGAGTGTAGATGAGGAAGAGAGAGCAGATTTGTGGTGAAGTGATGTGGAAGTTTCACTTCATACTAACACAAACATGACGGAGCCA
>NC_080737.1:20769476-20771976 GCF_019097595.1 Hemibagrus wyckioides | reverse complement strand
ACTGTTCTACTCAGCCTGTATTAACTTGTAGTACTAGTTCTTGTGTTTAATTGACCTATTACTTGCTGATTAAACTGTTTATTTCCCTTTACACTGATTTTGGCAAGCCCCGCCCCCGATGCTCGGATTGGTTCTTTTGGTTATACTAATCCACTGATTGGGCAGGCGGGAAACAAGGAGGGCGGGGTTAGTCAGAATACCATCATGACATCATATTAAATACATGTTTTTGACGAACGAAATTTCTGAAGGTTATTATAAATTGGCAGTTTACTGAAGTGTGTGTGTGTATGTATGCATATATGTGTGTGTGTATGTGTGTGTGTATGCATGTGTGTGTATGTATGTATGTATGCATGCATGCATGTGTGTGTGTATGTATGCGTGTGTGTGTGTATGTATGCATGTGTGTGTGTATGTGTGTATGCATGTATGCGTGTGTGTGTGTATGCGTGTGTGTGTGTATGTATGCATGTATGCATGTGTGTGTGTGTGTGTGTGTGTGCATGTATGCGTGTGTGTGTGTATGCATGTATGCGTGTGTGTGTGTGTATGCATGTATGCATGTATGTGTGTGTGTATGCATGTATGCGTGTGTGTGTGTATGCATGTATGCGTGTGTGTGTGTATGTATGCGTGTGTGTGTGTATGTGTGTGTGTATGTATGTATGTATGTATGCATGTATGTGTGTGTGTGTGTGTGTGTGTGTGTATGCATGCGTGTGTGTGTGTATGCATGCGTGTGTGTGTGTATGCATGCGTGTGTGTGTGTATGCATGCGTGTGTGTGTATGTATGCGTGTGTGTGTGTATGTGTATGTATGCGTGTGTGTGTGTGTGTGTATGTACGCATGTATGCGTGTGTGTATGTATGCGTGTGTGTATGTATTTATGTATGCATGTATGTGTGTATGTATGTATGTATGCATGTGTGTGTGTGTATGTATGCATGTATGTGTGTGTGTATGTATGTATGCATGTATGTGTGTGTGTGTATGTATGCATGTATGTGTGTGTGTATGTATGCATGCATGCATGTGTGTGTGTATGTATGCGTGTGTGTGTGTATGTATGTATGCATGTATGTGTGTGTGTATGTATGCGTGTGTGTATGTATGCGTGTGTGTATGTATGCGTGTGTGTATGTATGCGTGTGTGTATGTATGCATGTATGTGTGTGTGTATGTATGCATGCATGCATGTGTGTGTGTATGTATGCGTGTGTGTGTGTATGTATGTATGCATGTATGTATGTATGCATGTATGCGTGTGTGTATGTATGCGTGTGTGTATGTATGCGTGTATGTATGCGTGTGTGTATGTATGTATGCATGCATGTGTGTGTGTATGTATGCGTGTGTGTGTGTATGTATGCGTGTGTGTGTGTATGTATGCATGTGTGTGTGTGTGTATGTATGTATGTATGCATGTATGTGTGTGTGTGTATGTATGTATGCATGTATGTGGGTGTGTATGTATGCATGCATGCATGTGTGTGTGTATGTATGCGTGTGTGTGTGTATGTATGCATGTGTGTGTGTGTGTGTATGTATGTATGCATGCATGTATGTGTGTGTGTATGTATGCATGTATGTGTGTGTATGTATGCGTGTGTATGTATGCGTGTGTGTATGTATGTATGTATGCATGTATGTGTGTGTGTATGTATGTGTGTGTATGTATGCATGTATGTGTGTGTGTATGTATGCGTGTGTGTATGTATGTATGCATGCATGTGTGTGTGTATGTATGTATGCGTGTGTGTGTATGTATGTATGTATGTATGCATGTATGTATGCGTGTGTGTGTGTATGTATGCGTGTGTGTATGTATGTATGTATGCGTGTGTGTGTGTGTGTATGTATGCATGTGTGTGTGTATGTATGTATGTATGCGTGTGTGTGTGTGTGTATGTATGTATGCGTGTGTATGTATGTATGTATGCGTGTGTGTGTATGTATGTATGCGTGTGTGTGTATGTATGTATGCGTGTGTATGTATGTATGCGTGTGTGTGTATGTATGCGTGTGTGTGTATGTATGCGTGTGTGTGTGTGTATGTATGTATGTATGCGTGTGTGTGTGTATGTATGTATGCGTGTGTGTGTATGTATGTATGTATGCGTGTGTGTGTATGTATGTATGCGTGTGTGTGTATGTATGTATGTATGTATGCGTGTGTGTGTATGTATGTATGTATGCGTGTGTGCGTGTGTGTATGTATGTATGTATGCGTGTGTGCGTGTGTGTATGTATGTATGCGTGTGTGTATGTATGTATGTATGCGTGTGTGTGTATGTATGTATGTATGCGTGTGTGTGTATGTATGTATGTATGTATGCGTGTGTGCGTGTGTGTATGTATGTATGCGTGTGTGTGTATGTATGTATGTATGCGTGTGTGTGTATGTATGTATGTATGCGTGTGTGTGTATGTATGTATGTATGTATGTATGCGTGTGTGTGTATGTATGTATGTATGCGTGTGTGTATGTATGTATGT
>NC_080737.1:20761976-20764476 GCF_019097595.1 Hemibagrus wyckioides | reverse complement strand
TGTGTGTGTTTGTGAATGTGTGTGTGTGTGTGTTTGTGAATGTGTGAGTGTGTGTGTGTTTGTGAATGTGTGAGTGTGTGTGTGTTTGTGAATGTGTGAGTGTGTGTGTGTTTGTGAATGTGTGAGTGTGTGTGTGTTTGTGAATGTGTGAGCGTGTGTGTGTTTGTGAATGTGTGAGCGTGTGTGTGTTTGTGAATGTGTGTGTGTTTGTGAATGTGTGAGTGTGTGTGTTTGTGAATGTGTGAGTGTGTGTGTGTTTGTGAATGTGTGTGTGTTTGTGAATGTGTGTGTGTTTGTGAATGTGTGAGTGTGTGTGTGTTTGTGAATGTGTGAGTGTGTGTGTGTTTGTGAATGTGTGAGTGTGTGTGTTTGTGAATGTGTGAGTGTGTATGTGTTTGTGAATGTGTGAGTGTGTATGTGTTTGTGAATGTGTGAGTGTGTGTGTGTTTGTGAATGTGTGTGTGTTTGTGAATGTGTGTGTGTTTGTGAATGTGTGTGTGTTTGTGAATGTGTGAGTGTGTGTGTGTTTGTGAATGTGTGAGTGTGTGTGTGTTTGTGAATGTGTGAGTGTGTGTGTGTTTGTGAATGTGTGAGTGTGTGTGTTTGTGAATGTGTGTGTGTGTTTGTGAATGTGAGTGTGTGTGTGTTTGTGAATGTGTGAGTGTGTATGTGTTTGTGAATGTGTGTGTGTGTGTGTTTGTGAATGTGTGAGTGTGTGTGTGTTTGTGAATAGTGTGGTGTGTGTGGGTGTGTGAGTGTGTGTGTATTTGTGAATGTGTGAGTGTGTGTGTTTGTGAATGTGTGAGTGTGTGTGTGTGTTTGTGAATGTGTGAGTGTGTGTGTGTTTGTGAATGTGTGAGCGTGTGTGTGTTTGTGAATGTGTGAGCGTGTGTGTGTGTGAGCGTGTGTGTGTTTGTGAATGTGAGCGTGTGTGTGTTTGTGAATGTGTGAGTGTGTGTGTGTTTGTGAATGTGAGTGTGTGTGTGTTTGTGAATGTGTGAGTGTGTGTGTGTTTGTGAATGTGTGAGTGTGTGTGTGTTTGTGAATGTGTGAGTGTGTGTGTGTTTGTGAATGTGTGAGTGTGTGTGTGTTTGTGAATGTGTGAGCGTGTGTGTGTTTGTGAATGTGTGAGCGTGTGTGTGTGTGAGCGTGTGTGTGTTTGTGAATGTGTGAGCGTGTGTGTGTTTGTGAATGTGTGAGTGTGTGTGTGTTTGTGAATGTGTGAGCGTGTGTGTGTGTGAGCGTGTGTGTGTTTGTGAATGTGTGAGCGTGTGTGTGTTTGTGAATGTGTGAGTGTGTGTGTGTTTGTGAATGTGTGAGTGTGTGTGTGTTTGTGAATGTGTGAGTGTGTGTGTGTTTGTGAATGTGTGAGTGTGTGTGTGTTTGTGAATGTGTGAGTGTGTGTGTGTTTGTGAATGTGTGAGTGTGTGTGTGTTTGTGAATGTGTGAGTGTGTGTGTGTTTGTGAATGTGTGAGTGTGTTTGTGAATGTGTGAGTGTGTGTGTGTTTGTGAATGTGTGAGTGTGTGTGTGTTTGTGAATGTGTGAGTGTGTGTGTGTTTGTGTGTGAGTGTGTGTGTGTTTGTGAATGTGTGAGTGTGTGTGTGTTTGTGAATGTGTGAGTGTGTGTGTTTGTGAATGTGTGAGTGTGTGTGTGTTTGTGAATGTGTGTGTGTGTGTGTTTGTGAATGTGTGTGTTTGTGAATGTGTGAGTGTGTGTGTGTTTGTGAATGTGTGAGTGTGTGTGTGTTTGTGAATGTGTGTGTGTGTTTGTGAATGTGTGTGTGTTTGTGAATGTGTGAGTGTGTGTGTTTGTGAATGTGTGAGTGTGTGTGTGTTTGTGAGTGTGTGTGTGTATTTGTGAATGTGTGAGTGTGTGTGTGTTTGTGAATGTGTGTGTGTTTGTGAATGTGTGTGTGTTTGTGAATGTGTGAGTGTGTGTGTGTGTTTGTGAATGTGTGAGTGTGTGTGTGTTTGTGAATGTGTGAGTGTGTGTGTGTTTGTGAATGTGTGAGTGTGTGTGTGTTTGTGAATGTGTGTGTGTGTGTGTTTGTGAATGTGTGAGTGTGTGTGTGTTTGTGAATGTGTGAGTGTGTGTGTGTTTGTGAATGTGTGAGTGTGTGTGTGTGTGAGAGTGTGTGTGTGTATGTGTCTGTGAGTGTGTGTGTGTGTTTGTGAATGTGTGTGTGTTTGTGAATGTGTGTGTGTGTGTGTGTTTGTGAATGTGTGAGTGTGTGTGTGTTTGTGAATGTGTGAGTGTGTGTGTGTTTGTGAATGTGTGAGTGTGTGTGTGTTTGTGAATGTGTGAGTGTGTGTGTGTTTGTGAATGTGTGAGTGTATGTGTGTTTGTGAATGTGTGAGTGTGTGTGTGTTTGTGAATGTGTGAGTGTGTGTGTGTTTGTGAATGTGTGAGTGTGTGTGTGTTTGTGAATGTGTGAGTGTGTGTGTGTTTGTGAATGAGTGTGTGTGTATTTGTGAATGTGTGAGTGTGTTTGTGAATG
>NC_080737.1:20746976-20751976 GCF_019097595.1 Hemibagrus wyckioides | reverse complement strand
CAGACTATACACACACACACACAGACTATACACACACACACACAGACTATACACACACACACACACACAGACTATACACACACACACACACACACACAGACTATACACGCACACAGACTATACACACACACACACAGACTATACACACACACACACAGACTATACACACACAAACTATACACACACACACACACAGACTATACACACACACAGACTATACACACACACAGACTATACACACACACAGACTATACACACACACAGACAGACTATACACACACACACACAGACTATACACACACACACACACAGACTATACACACACACACACACACAGACTATACACACACACACACAGACTATACACACACACACACACAGACTATACACACACACACACACAGACTATACACACACACACACAGACTATACACACACACACACACAGACTATACACACGCACACACAGACTATACACACGCACACACAGACTATACACACACACAGACTATACACGCACACACACAGACTATACACACGCACACACACAGACTATACACACGCACACACACAGACTATACACACACACACAGACTATACACGCACACACACAGACTATACACACACACACACACAGACTATACACACACACACACACAGACTATACACACACACACACAGACTATACACACACACACACAGACTATACACACACACACACACACAGACTATACACACACACACACAGACTATACACACACACACACAGACTATACACACACACAGACTATACACACACAGACACAGACTATACACACACAGACACAGACTATACACACACACACACAGACTATACACACACACACACAGACTATACACGCACACACAGACTATACACACACACACACACAGACTATACACACACAGACACAGACTATACACGCACACACAGACTATACACACACACACACACAGACTATACACGCACACACAGACTATACACGCACACACAGACTATACACACACACACACACAGACTATACACACACACACAGACTATACACACACACACAGACTATACACACACACACACAGACTATACACACACACACACACAGACTATACACACACACAAACTATACACACACACACACACAGACTATACACACACACACACACACACAGACTATACACACACAGACTATACACACACACACACAGACTATACACACACACACAGACTATACACGCACACACAGACTATACACACACACACACAGACTATACACACACACACACAGACTATACACACACACACACACAGACTATACACACACACACACACAGACTATACACACACACAGACTATACACACACACACAGACTATACACGCACACACAGACTATACACGCACACACAGACTATACACGCACACACAGACTATACACACGCACACACAGACTATACACACACACACACACAGACTATACACACACACACACAGACTATACACACACACACACAGACTATACACACACACACACACAGACTATACACACGCACACACAGACTATACACACACACACACAGACTATACACACACACACACACAGACTATACACACGCACACACAGACTATACACACGCACACACAGACTATACACACACACAGACTATACACACACACACACACAGACTATACACACACACACACACAGACTATACACACGCACACACAGACTATACACACACACAGACTATACACGCACACACACAGACTATACACACGCACACACACAGACTATACACACGCACACACACAGACTATACACACGCACACACACAGACTATACACACACACACACACAGACTATACACACACACACAGACTATACACACACACACACACAGACTATACACACACACACAGACTATACACGCACACACACAGACTATACACACACACACACACAGACTATACACACACACAGACTATACACACACACACAGACTATACACACACACACACACACAGACTATACACACACACACAGACTATACACACACACACACACACAGACTATACACACACACACACAGACTATACACAGACTATACACACACACAGACTATACACACACACACACACAGACTATACACACACACACACACACACACAGACTATACACACACACACACACACAGACTATACACACACACACACAGACTATACACACACACACACACAGACTATATACACACACACACACAGACTATACACACACACACACACACAGACTATACACACACACACACAGACTATACACACACACACACACACACACAGACTATATACACACACACACACAGACTATACACACACACACAGACTATACACACACACACACACAGACTATACACACACACACACACACACAGACTACACACACACACACACAGACTATACACACACACACACACAGACTATACACACACACACACACAGACTATACACACACACAGACTATACACACACACACACACACACAGACTATACACGCACACAGACTATACACACACACACAGACTATACACACACACACACAGACTATACACACACACACACACAGACTATACACACACACAGACTATACACACACACACACACAGACTATACACACACACACACACACACAGACTATACACACACACACAGACTATACACACACACACACACACAGACTATACACACACACACACACACACACACACAGACTATACACACACACACACACACACACACAGACTATACACACACACACACACAGACTATACACACACACAGACTATACACACACACACACACACACAGACTATACACGCACGCAGACTATACACACACACACACACACACAGACTATACACACACACACACAGACTATACACACACACACAGACTATACATGCACACACACACAGACTATACACACACACACACACACACAGACTATACACACACACAGACTATACACACACACACACACACACAGACTATACACGCACACAGACTATACACACACACACAGACTATACACACACACACAGACTATACACACACACACACAGACTATACATGCACACACACACAGACTATACACACACACACACACAGACTATACACACACACACACACACAGACTATACACACACACACACAGACTATACACACACACACACACACAGACTATACACACACACACACACACACACACACAGACTATACACACACACACACACACACAGACTATATACACACACACACACACAGACTATACACGCACACACAGACTATACACACACACACACACACACAGACTATACACACACACAACTATACACACACACACAGACTATACACACACACACACAGACTATACACACACACACACAGACTATACACACACACACACAGACTATACACGCACACACACACAGACTATACACACACACACACACAGACTATACACACACACACACACAGACTATACACACACACACACACACACAGACTATACACACACACACACACAGACTATACACACACACACACAGACTATACACGCACACACACACAGACTATACACACACACACAAACTATACACACACACACACAGACTATACACACACACACACAGACTATACACACACACACACAGACTATACACACACACACACACACAGACTATACACACGCACACACACACAGACTATACACACACACACACAGACTATACACACACTATACACACACACACAGACTATACACACACTATACACACACACACACACAGACTATACACACACTATACACACACACACACAGAGACTATACACACACACACACACGGACTATACACACACACACACAGACTATACACACGCACACACAGACTATACACACACACACACAGACTATACACACACACACAGACTATACACACACTATACACACACACAGACTATACACACACTATACACACACACACACAGACTATACACACACTATACACACACACACACACAGACTATACACACACTATACACACACACACACACAGACTATACACACACACACACACAGACTATACACACACACACACACACAGACTATACACGCACACACACAGACTATACACACACACACACAGACTATACACACACACACACAGACTATACACACACACACACACAGACTATACACACACACACACACACAGACTATACACACACACACACACAGACTACACACAGACTATACACACACACACACAGACTATACACACACACACAGACTATACACACACACACACACACACAGACTATACACGCACACAGACTATACACACACACACAGACTATACACACACACACACAGACTATACACACACACACAGACTATACACACACACACACAGACTATACACGCACACACACACAGACTATACACACACACACACACAGACTATACACACACACACACACAGACTATACACACACACACACAGACTATACACACACACACAGACTATACACGCACACACACACAGACTATACACACACACACACACAGACTATACACACACACACAGACTATACACACACACACACACAGACTATACACACACACACACACAGACTATACACACACACACAGACTATACACACACACACACAGACTATACACGCACACACACACAGACTATACACACACACACACAGACTATACACACACACACACAGACTATACACACACACACACAGACTATACACACACACACACACAGACTATACACACGCACACACACACAGACTATACACACACACACACACAGACTATACACACACTATACACACACACACAGACTATACACACACTATACACACACACACACACAGACTATACACACACTATACACACACACACACACAGACTATACA
>NC_080737.1:20734476-20739476 GCF_019097595.1 Hemibagrus wyckioides | reverse complement strand
TGTTGTTTGTTGATGTTTAAAAGGCAGTTACTCTAGGAGAACTGGACAGGGCAGTAGAAGGTCCTTAACCCATCAGCAGGACTGGTATCTGCTCCTTTGTGCAAGGAGGAACAAGATGAGCACTGAGACCTACAAAATGACCTCCAGCAGGCCACTGGTGTGAATGTCTCTGACCAAACAATCAGAAACAGACTTCATGAGGGTGGCCTGAGGGCCCGACGTCCTCTAGAGGGCCCTGTGCTCACTGCCCAGCACCGTGCAGCTCGATGGGCATTTGCCACTGAACACCAGAATTGGCAGGTCCACCCCTGGCACCCTGTGCTCTTCACAGAGCAGGTTCACCCTGAGCACACGTGATGGACCTGAAAGGGTCTGGAGAAGCCATGGAGAACATTATGCTGTTTGTAACATCGGTCAGCAAGATGGGTCAGTGATGGTCTGGGGAGGCATATCCATGGAAGGGGACACAGACCTCTACAGGCTAGACAATGGCACCCTGACCACCATTAGGAATCGGGATGAAATCCATGGACCCATTGTCAGACACTACGCTGGTCCAGTGGGTCCTGGGTTCGTCCTGGTGCACCACAATGACCGGCTTCATGTGGTGAGAGTATGCAGGCAGTTTCTGGAGGATGAAGGAATAGATTCATTGAATGACCCCCACGCTCAAATCCGAGTTCTAAATCCAATAGAACACCTCTGGGACATTATGTTTCGGTTCATCTGACGTCGCCAAGTTGCACCTCAGACTGTCCAGGAGCTCAGTGGTGCCCTGGTCCAGATCTGGGAGGAAATACCAAAGGACATCATCTGTTGTCTCATTAGGAGCCCCGACGTTGAAAGGCATATGAGCATGTGGGGGTCATACACACTACTGAGGACCATTCCGAGTTCAGTTTCAGCTAAATGGATGAGCCTGCTGCTTCATTTCGTCACTCTGATGTTCGGGGTGTTTGAATTCAGCCCTCTGTAGGTGGATCATTTTGATAATTGTAGCATCCTTTCGTTCCTAACACATTACCCAGTCCAGATCAGTGTAGATCTCCAGCATGATATTTTCCCCATGGAGATCTGATGTGTGTTCAAAGTGTTCCTGTAATGTTTTTGAGCAGTGTATATAATATATTTAATGTGTGTGTGTGTGTGTGTGTGTGTGTATGTATAGGTGCGAGGGAGAGAGCGTTATGAGTTTCTGAAGAAGATTAATGATGGTCTAGAGCTCAGTGACCTGGTGCCCCCTGTTGACCAGGAGAAGTACCGGCAGAAACTGTGAGTACACAGCAAGTGGGAGGGGTTACAGACTTAGACACACACACACACGCACACACATATATACACACACACACACACACACACACACACACACACACATACACACAAAGTTTAAACATGCACACAATGAAAATAATGATGTGTGGGGGCTGATGGAAGAGACCATCAGACTGGCTATGATCCTCCAAGAGTTGCATGATTTTAGGAGAGATAATTCAGACCAGCTAAAAGAAATTAAAGAGAACATTAAAAAAACTAATGACCGGTTAGACGAAGCTGATGAAAGAATTATCGGTTTGGAGGAGAGAACACAGAACACCAAAAGTGTAATGGCTGAGGTTAGGAAACTTCAGACGCAGTTAGAAGAGAGGATAACAGACCAAGAAGGTCGGTCGCGAAGGAACAATATCAGGATCTACGGGGTTATGGGGGGGCTGAGGTCAATTCACCATCTATGATTGTGTTTGTCGAGGATATGCTGAGGGAGAAAGTTGAATTAGAAACATCTCAATCCCTTCAGATTGAGAGAGCGCATCACACGCTCGCTCCACGGCCACCAGAAAACACACCGCCTAGATCAATTCTGGTGAACTTTCTCAGCTATGGAAAGAAGGAGGACATTTTGAGAACTGCGTGGAGGAAGGGTTTTGTCTTTAGCTGACAGGGCGTTCCCCATCACATCATTCATCCCCCTGGGACACTGCTGGAGTGAATTTAATGGTGGGTCAGAGAATGGAACCAGGTTGCAGGGATGCTGGAGATATCTTGGATCATAGCCCTGTCTATGTGACTTTCAACCTGTATGGCAAAGCAAGGGTTATGCTTTGGAGATTAAACTCTAGCATTTTAAATGGGCTTAAAGAACAGAGCTGAAGACAGAAATGAAAATGTACTTGGAAAATAATGATATTGGGGCGTTCTCGCCACCTGTACTCTGGGATGCATGAAAAGCTGTGATGAGGAGTAAAATTATTGCGACCACTTCATTAGTCAAAAAGACTAGGCAGGAGAGACTCAATACATTACAGCAACGTTTAGAGAAGTTACAAAGACAACATATGAGAAATTTGGACTCCAATGTGAAAAAAGAGATTAAAAAGATGCAGGAAGAAATGAATGATTTATACATGCAAGAAATACAGAAAAAGTTTATATTTACTAAGCAGAAATATTATAAAGTGGGAGGCAAATCTATCAAACTCTTGGTTTATAGAATACATAAACAACAGGCAGATAAATCAGTCTACAAGATTTGCAATCCTATTACCCGAAACATTAGACCTATCACTGTCTTAAATGTTGATTACAAACTATTTACATCAATTCTGGCGAGAAGGTTGGATGAAATTATCCCAGATATTATTCATCTAGATCAGACAGGGTTTGTTAGGCAAAGACAAACTCTAGATAATATTAGGTGCTCTTTACATATTATGAGCCATATAACTAAAAATGAAGCTTTATTAGTAGGATTAGATGCTGAAAAGGCACTCGACTCTGTATCTTTTTATGGTTTTGAATAGATCTGGATTTCACAAATCTATTATTAAAGTTATTCAAGCATTATATGATAAACCATTAGCGAGAATTAAGGTGAATGGTGATCATTCTGACCAGTTTACTTTAGAACGAGGAACACGTCACGGCTGCCCAATTAGTCCTATTCTATTTGCCCTCTTCATAGAGCCCCTTAACCAATGGATCCGTCAGAATGACAAAATTATAGGTATAGAAATAGGGACAGGAGTACATAAGGTGGCTGCCTTTGCAGATGACATTTTAGTTTACTTAAAACATCCAACTCAGTCATTTCCAGAATTGATGTCACTTCTTGAGACTTATGGATCATTTTCAGGTTATAAGGTGAATATACAGAAAACTCTGTAGTTCTTACTTTTAACTAGAAGCCACCTGGATTCATTACCAAGAATTTTTGCCTCATTTGGGAATCAGCATCAATGAAATACTTGGGAGTAGTCTTATCAAAAGATATATCAAAAGTATTCCAAGTTAATTTTACTCCCCTGATTTTAAAGATTAAAAGAGAGATGACAAGATAGAATCTTATCCCCTTTCTAAGCATGAGCTCAAGGGTGGAATCAATCAAGAACATTTTACAGAGATTGCTGTACTTATTCCAATCTCTGCCAGTGAATATACCAGTGCAGCAGTTCGTAGAATGGGATAAATTATTCTCAAGATTTATTTGGAATGGGAGGAAACCCAGAATTAGATTTAAAACCCTTCAGCTATCAAAGGGAAAGGAGGGAATGGAACTGCCATGTATGTGAGATTATTATTCTGCTGCCCAGATTAAACCTTTAGTATGCTTTTGTAACTCAGCATATCAATCTAGATGGAAGGAAATAGAAAGTGTCCTATCTCAAGATGTTCCTGTTCAGGCAGCAGTGGGAGATGTTGGACTGATAAATACGTTATTAACTACAAATAATCCTTGGTTAAATGTATCCTTAAATGTTTGGAAGAAAGTAATGAAATTAGGCAATTTGAAAGACTCTATGATGCTGATGCACTGGTGTACCTGTGACCCTGAATTTGTTCCCAACAAAACTGACAACAGGTTTAAAAGATGGACGACTAAAGGCTTAACAGCCCTATTGGACATTTATGAACAAGGGGAAACTTCAGAGTTTTCAGATGCTTAAAGAAAATCATGGGCAAGAGAACCAAGACTTTTATAGATACCTCCAGGTGCGTCACTATTTAGAGCATATCATAGGACATGCATCCAAGAAAGTAGAAGATGAGCTATCAAAAGTTTTTTTTCTAGCCTGCCAATTGGATATCTGTAATAATGTTATTTCAAAGTTGTATAATGGGCTACAGCAAGTTAAGCAGGTAGATACACAATATATAAAGGAGATGGGAGCGGGAAGGCAACCTCAAACTTTCAGTAGAGGAGTGGAAGGAGTATCTGAGTCAGTGGAAAACTACTCATTCTCTGTTCTGGAGAGAGTTTGTGGAGGGGTATCGCTAGGTTCTTCTCCACACCTGCTCAGATGGAACAACAGTTACACAGATCCAGTGGTTGGGGAGGGTGTGGGGTGGACAGGGCAAATCATTTCCACATTTTCTAGAGCTGCCTTTCTATTAACCAATATTGGCGTAAAATTAATAAATGTCTAGAAATTATTTTTAAGATTCAAATTCCCTTCAGTTTTGAGGTGATCTACCTGGGTTTGATTTCTAGTAATTTTACTATAAAACAAAACTAACTAACTATAAAACAAAAAACTATATAAACAAATATCTGTTCAGAATCCTAACAATAGCAAGTAAGAAAGCAATTACAAGAAAGTGGCTACAACCAGCTTCACCAACTCTTGAAGACTGGGTGGATTTAGTACATGAAATGTTTTTAATGGAGAAGCTAACCTATTCTCTAAGACTTAAGTCTCAGCTGTTTTCAGTACTATGGAAGGATTGGATTGAGTAGATTTCCCCTACATGATCAGATTTTGTTTAAATGGATAAAATAAAGACAGTCACTAGTAAGTGACTTAGAGCAGACATCCCACAAGAATTTATTCATAATTTTATGTAATTATTACGATCACTTTTGTGATTATGTAAATGTGATACATTGATCATTTCTGTACTTCCCTGTAGTGAATAGATAAATTAATAAAAATAAAATTAAAAAAAAGAAAATAATGTGTAAAAATCCTGTGTGTGTGAGAGACTGTAATGTGTTTACAATCAGA
>NC_080737.1:20691976-20699476 GCF_019097595.1 Hemibagrus wyckioides | reverse complement strand
TTGGGGCATTTTTATGACGTTTGTGACGTGTTTGTGTCGTGTTTGCAACATGTTTGTGACATGTTTGTGACATGTTTGTGACGTTTTCGCGACATGTTTGTGATGTGTTTGCGGCGTGTTTGTGGTGTGTTTGTGACGTGTTTGCGGAGTGTTCTTGATGTGTTTGCAGCGTGTTTTTTACATGTTTGCGGCGTGTTCTTGATGTGTTTGCAGCATGTTTTTTACATGTTTGCGGCGTGTTCTTGATGTGTTTGCAGCGTGTTTTTTACGTGTTTGCGGCGTGTTCTTGACATGTTTGTAGCGTGTTTGCGGCATGTTTGTGAAATGTTTGTGGCATGTCTCAACGTGTTTGTGGCATGTTTATGGCGTGTTTGTGGCGTTTGCGACGTGTTTGCGGCATGTTTGTGACGTGTTTGTGGAGTGTTTGTGGCATGTCTCAACGTGTTTGAGAGTGTTTATGGCGTGTTTGTGGCGTTTGCGACGTGTCTGCGGCATGTTTGTGCCGCGTTTGCGACGTGTTTGTGCCGTGTTCGCGGCGTGTTTGTGGCGTGTTTGCAGCTTCTTTGTAGCGTGTTTTTTTGGTATATTTGCAGCGTGTTTGTGGCGTGTTGGCAGCGTGTTTGTGGCGTGTTGGCGACGTGTTTGTGGCGTATTTGCAGCGTGTTTGTGAATCAGTAGTGTAAGTGGAGGTGTGTGTACCTTGTAGCTCACTCCGTTGGGGAAGAGCTTCAGGAAGTCTTCTGTCTCATGTCCCTGCTCCTGTCTGTGCTGGATGGCGTCCCCCCCAAGGAACTGGTCCAGCTGAGTGGCCAACATGGCACAGGCACACTGCTCATCCCGTGATGACTCCTCCCCTAGAGGTCAGAGGTCAGAGCTCAGGAATGGACTAGAACTACATTCTGGACTGTCCTTCATGCTCAGGTTCATCACTACACAGAGCTCTTAATGAACACCAGTCACACAGGGTTAATGGACCTGGTCTAGTCTCACTCAATCCTGGTCGTGGTCATGTGACCTCTTACCTATCCACATGTGTAGCTCCGCCCCCTCCCGGTGTTTGTTCAGGATGATGTATGAGTCTCCAGTGTAGAACACACCCAGCTGCCCGGTGTCCAGCTGCACAGCCTCCATTTTCTCCACCCTCCATCCTAACACACCATCACCAAACACACACACACAGTGTGACAGACAAAGGAACATGAGTCTCAGTGAAGGGTGGAGAGGATGAAGAGATAAAGACAGGGTGATACACGCAGGTCAAAGGTCAGTGTCAGGCTTCATTAAGCGGAGACAAAGCGAGCACAGGATGAGGTTAGAGTGAGCGATCCCCCATAATGCACCTGTAAAATGAGCCCCAATCACATGGCACAAATTATTCATTAGGCTAACTGATGCTCAATCATACACACACACACACACACATTTTTAATATAACATAATAATATAATATAATATAATATAATATAATATAATATAATATAATATAATATAATATAATATAATATAATATATCGACGTACACAGAGTACAGAAACACACTTTTCTGACACACAAAGAACTGACCAACAGATAAGTCTGATTCCTCTCCAGGTTTGTCTCTGAGCTCTGTCCTCGTCCCTACTGATGATACACTCACACACTGATACACTCACACACTGATACACTCACACACTGATACACTCACACACTGATACACTCCTCACACACTGATACACTCACACACTGATACACTCCTCACACACTGATACACTCACACACTGATACACTCACACACTGATACACTCACACAATGATACACTCACACAATGATACACTCACACACTGATACACTCACACACTGATACACTCACACACTGATACACTCACACACTGATACACTCACACACTGATACACTCACACACTGATACACTCACACACTGATACACTCACACACACTGATACACTCACACACTGATACACTCACACACTGATACACTCACACACTGATACACTCCTCACACACTGATACACTCCTCACACACTGATACACTCACACACTGATACACTCACACACTGATACACTCCTCACACACTGATACACTCACACACTGATACACTCACACACTGATACACTCACACACTGATACACTCCTCACACACTGATACACTCACACACTGATACACTCACACACTGATACACTCACACACTGATACACTCACACACTGATACACTCCTCACACACTGATACACTCACACACTGATACACTCACACACTGATACACTCCTCACACTGATACACTCACACACTGATACACTCCTCACACACTGATACACTCACACACTGATACACTCACACACTGATACACTCCTCACACACTGATACACTCACACACTGATACACTCACACACTGATACACTCCTCACACACTGATACACTCACACACTGATACACTCACACACTGATACACTCACACACTGATACACTCACACACTGATACACTCCTCACACACTGATACACTCACACACTGATACACTCACACACTGATACACTCACACACTGATACACTCACACACTGATACACTCACACACTGATACACTCACACACTGATACACTCCTCACACACTGATACACTCACACACTGATACACTCACACACTGATACACTCACACACTGATACACTCACACACTGATACACTCACACACTGATACACTCCTCACACACTGATACACTCACACACTGATACACTCCTCACACACTGATACACTCACACACTGATACACTCCTCACACACTGATACACTCACACACTGATACACTCACACACACTGATACACTCACACACTGATACACTCACACACTGATACACTCCTCACACACTGATACACTCACACACTGATACACTCACACACTGATACACTCACACACTGATACACTCACACACTGATACACTCACACACTGATACACTCACACACTGATACACTCACACACACTGATACACTCACACACTGATACACTCCTCACACACTGATACACTCACACACTGATACACTCACACACTGATACACTCACACACTGATACACTCCTCACACACTGATACACTCACACACTGATACACTCACACACTGATACACTCACACACTGATACACTCCTCACACACTGATACACTCACACACTGATACACTCACACACACTGATACACTCACACACTGATACACTCACACACTGATACACTCACACACTGATACACTCCTCACACACTGATACACTCACACACTGATACACTCACACACTGATACACTCACACACTGATACACTCCTCACACACTGATACACTCACACACTGATACACTCACACACTGATACACTCACACACTGATACACTCACACACACTGATACACTCACACACTGATACACTCACACACTGATACACTCCTCACACACTGATACACTCACACACTGATACACTCACACACTGATACACTCCTCACACACTGATACACTCACACACTGATACACTCACACACTGATACACTCACACACTGATACACTCACACACACTGATACACTCACACACTGATACACTCACACACTGATACACTCACACACTGATACACTCACACACTGATACACTCCTCACACACTGATACACTCACACACTGATACACTCACACACTGATACACTCCTCACACACTGATACACTCACACACTGATACACTCACACACTGATACACTCACACACTGATACACTCCTCACACACTGATACACTCACACACTGATACACTCACACACTGATACACTCCTCACACACTGATACACTCACACACTGATACACTCACACACTGATACACTCCTCACACACTGATACACTCACACACTGATACACTCACACACTGATACACTCCTCACACACTGATACACTCCTCACACACTGATACACTCACACACTGATACACTCCTCACACACTGATACACTCACACACTGATACACTCACACACTGATACACTCCTCACACACTGATACACTCACACACTGATACACTCACACACTGATACACTCCTCACACACTGATACACTCACACACTGATACACTCACACACTGATACACTCACACACTGATACACTCCTCACACACTGATACACTCACACACTGATACACTCACACACTGATACACTCACACACTGATACACTCACACACTGATACACTCCTCACACACTGATACACTCACACACTGATACACTCCTCACACACTGATACACTCACACACTGATACACTCACACACTGATACACTCACACACTGATACACTCACACACTGATACACTCACACACTGATACACTCACACACTGATACACTCACACACTGATACACTCACACACTGATACACTCCTCACACACTGATACACTCACACACTGATACACTCCTCACACACTGATACACTCACACACTGATACACTCACACACTGATACACTCACACACTGATACACTCCTCACACACTGATACACTCACACACTGATACACTCACACACACTGATACACTCCTCACACACTGATACACTCACACACTGATACACTCCTCACACACTGATACACTCACACACTGATACACTCCTCACACACTGATACACTCACACACTGATACACTCCTCACACACTGATACACTCACACACTGATACACTCACACACTGATACACTCCTCACACACTGATACACTCACACACACTGATACACTCACACACACTGATACACTCACACACACTGATACACTCACACACTGATACACTCACACACTGATACACTCCTCACACACTGATACACTCACACACTGATACACTCCTCACACACTGATACACTCCTCACACACTGATACACTCACACACTGATACACTCACACACTGATACACTCCTCACACACTGATACACTCACACACACTGATACACTCACACACTGATACACTCCTCACACACTGATACACTCACACACTGATACACTCACACACACTGATACACTCACACACTGATACACTCCTCACACACTGATACACTCACACACTGATACACTCACACACTGATACACTCACACACTGATACACTCACACACTGATACACTCACACACTGATACACTCACACACTGATACACTCACACACTGATACACTCACACACTGATACACTCCTCACACACTGATACACTCACACACTGATACACTCACACACTGATACACTCACACACTGATACACTCCTCACACACTGATACACTCACACACTGATACACTCCTCACACACTGATACACTCACACACTGATACACTCACACACTGATACACTCACACACTGATACACTCCTCACACACTGATACACTCACACACTGATACACTCACACACTGATACACTCCTCACACACTGATACACTCACACACTGATACACTCCTCACACACTGATACACTCACACACTGATACACTCACACACTGATACACTCCTCACACACTGATACACTCCTCACACACTGATACACTCACACACTGATACACTCCTCACACACTGATACACTCACACACTGATACACTCACACACTGATACACTCACACACTGATACACTCACACACTGATACACTCCTCACACACTGATACACTCCTCACACACTGATACACTCACACACTGATACACTCACACACTGATACACTCCTCACACACTGATACACTCACACACTGATACACTCCTCACACACTGATACACTCACACACTGATACACTCCTCACACACTGATACACTCACACACTGATACACTCACACACTGATACACTCACACACTGATACACTCCTCACACACTGATACACTCACACACTGATACACTCACACACACTGATACACTCACACACTGATACACTCCTCACACACTGATACACTCACACACTGATACACTCCTCACACACTGATACACTCACACACTGATACACTCACACACTGATACACTCCTCACACACTGATACACTCACACACTGATACACTCCTCACACACTGATACACTCCTCACACACTGATACACTCCTCACACACTGATACACTCACACACTGATACACTCCTCACACACTGATACACTCACACACTGATACACTCCTCACACACTGATACACTCCTCACACACTGATACACTCACACACTGATACACTCCTCACACACTGATACACTCACACACTGATACACTCCTCACACACTGATACACTCACACACTGATACACTCACACACTGATACACTCCTCACACACTGATATACTCACACACTGATACACTCCTCACACACTGATACACTCCTCACACACTGATACACTCACACACTGATACACTCACACACTGATACACTCCTCACACACTGATACACTCACACACTGATACACTCCTCACACACTGATACACTCACACACTGATACACTCACACACTGATACACTCACACACTGATACACTCCTCACACACTGATACACTCCTCACACACTGATACACTCCTCACACACTGATACACTCCTCACACAATGATACACTCACACACTGATACACTCACACACTGATACACTCACACACTGATACACTCACACACACTGATACACTCACACACACTGATACACTCACACACTGATACACTCCTCACACACTGATACACTCACACACTGATACACTCCTCACACACTGATACACTCACACACTGATACACTCACACACTGATACACTCACACACTGATACACTCCTCACACACTGATACACTCCTCACACACTGATACACTCACACACTGATACACTCACACACTGATACACTCACACACACTGATACACTCACACACTGATACACTCACACACTGATACACTCACACACTGATACACTCCTCACACACTGATACACTCCTCACACACTGATACACTCACACACTTGATACACTCACACACTGATACACTCTCACACACTGATACACTCCTCACACACTGATACACTCCTCACACACTGGATACACTCACACACTGGGATACACTCCACACACTGATACACTCCTCACACACTGATACACTCACACACTGATACACTCACACACTGATACACTCCTCACACACTGATACACTCACACACTGATACACTCCTCACACACTGATACACTCACACACTGATACACTCCTCACACACTGATACACTCACACACTGATACACTCACACACTGATACACTCACACACTGATACACTCACACACTGATACACTCACACACTGATACACTCACACTGATACACTCACACACTGATACACTCACACACTGATACACTCACACACTGATACACTCACACTGATACACTCACACACTGATACACTCACACACTGATACACTCACACACTGATACATTCCTCACACACTGATACACTCACACACTGATACACTCACACACTGATACACTCACACACTGATACATTCCTCACACACTGATACACTCACACACTGATACACTCCTCACACACTGAT
>NC_080737.1:20667023-20691876 GCF_019097595.1 Hemibagrus wyckioides | reverse complement strand
GAGATTGTGTGAGCGTGAATGAGTGTGTGAGATTGTGTGTCTGTGTGTGAATGAGTGTGAGAGATTGTGTGTCTGTGTGTGAGATTGTGTGTGAGATTGTGTGTGAGATTGTGTGTGAGCGTGAATGAGTGTGTGAGATTGTGTGTGAGCATGAATGAGTGTGTGAGATTGTGTGTGTGAATGAGTGTGTGAGCGTGTGTGTGTGAGCGTGTGTGTACCTGGATGGCTGCGATATGCTCCAGGTGAGTTATCCAGGATCACTATACTGGACAGGTCATTGTGCACTACTGATAGATCCTTGATATAACTGCCCAAATCCAGCGTACAGTGCTGTGGAGACACACACTCATTAACACACACCCTCATTAACACACACCCCCTCATTAACACACACACACCCCCTCATTAACACACACACACACACACACACCCTCATTAACACACACACCCCCCCTCATTAACACACACACACCCCCTCATTAACACACACACACACCCCCTCATTAACACACACACACACCCTCATTAACACACACACACACCCTCATTAACACACACCCCCTCATTAACACACACACACGCACCCTCATTAACACACACCCCCTCATTAACACACACACCCCCATTAACACACACACACCCTCATTAACACACACACCCACGCACCCTCATTAACACACGCACCCTCATTAACACACACACACACACCCTCATTAACACACACACACCCTCATTAACACACACACACCCTCATTAACACACACACCCTCATTAACACACACACCCTCATTCACACACACACACCCTCATTAACACACACGCACACTCTCATTAACACACACACACCCTCATTAACACACGCACACCCTCATTAACACACACACACACCCTCATTAACACACACACACCCCCTCATTAACACACACACACCCTCATTAACACACACACACCCTCGTTAACACACACACACCCTCATTAACACACACACACCCTCATTAACACACACACACCCTCATTAACACACACACACACCCTCATTAACACACACACACGCTCATTAACACACACACATCCTCGTTAACACACACACACATCCTCGTTAACACACACACACCCTCATTAACACACGCGCACAACCAATGCTCATTAACACGCGCACCCCCTCATTAACACACGCGCACCCCCTCATTAACACACGCGCACCCCCTCATTAACACACACACACCCTCATTAACACACGCACCCCCTCATTAACACGCGCACCCCCTCATTAACACACCCAGGCTCATTAACACACACACACCCTCATTAAACACACGCACACCCTCATTAACACACCCACCCTCATTAACACACCCACCCTCATTACCACACACACACACCCTCATGAACACACACACACACCCTCATGAACACACGCACACCCTCGTTAACACACGCACACAACCAATGCTCATTAACACACGCACCCCCTCATTAACACACCCACCCTCATTACCACACACACCCCCTCATTACCACACACACCCCCTCATTACCACACACACCCTCATTAACACACACACACCCTCATTAACACACGCACACCCTCATTAACACCCACACCCCCACGCTGATTAACACACGCACACCCTCATTAACACACACACACACACGCTGATTAACACACGCACACCCTCATTAACACACACACACGCTGATTAACACACGCACACCCTCATTAACACACACACACGATGATTAACACACACCCTCATTAACACACACACACGATGATTAACACACACCCTCATTAACACACGTGCACCCCCTCATTAACACACACCCTCATTAACACACGCACACACCCTCATTAACACACTCGCACCCCCTCATTAACACACCCTCATTAACACACGTGCACCCCCTCATTAACACACACCCTCATTAACACACGCACACCCCCTCATTAACACACCCCCTCATTAACACACGCGCACCCCCTCATTAACACACGTGCACCCCCTCATTAACACACACCCTCATTAACACACACACACCCTCATTAACACGCGCACACCCACGCTCATTAACACACACACCCCCTCAACACACACACCCACGCTGATTAACACACGCACACCCTCATTAACACACGCACCCCCTCATTAACACACGCGCACCCCCTCATTAACACACCCAGGCTCATTAACACACGCACCCCCTCATTAACACACACGCAGCCCCGCATTAAACACACACACACCCTCATTAACACACCCAGGCTCATTAACACACACACACCCTCATTAACACACACACACCCTCATTAACACACACACACCCTCATTAACACACACGCACAACCAATGCTCATTAACACACGCACCCCCACATTAACACCCGCACACCCCGTCATTTGCACACCCTCGCTCATTAACACACACACCCCCTCATTAACACACGCACACCCCCTCATTAACACACACACACCCTCATTAACACACACACACCCCCTCATTAACACACCCACGCTCATTAACACACACCCCCTCATTAACACACACCCCCTCATTAACACACACACACCCTCATTAACACACACACACCCTCATTAACACACACACACCCTCATTAACACACACAGACAGAAGACATTTCAGACAGAAGCGTCCTGCCAGTCCTGTCTCAGGTGTGTGTGTGTTGTTTAACACACTCTAGTGGTCAGCTCCACTGCCCTCAGACTCAAAGTACGGATGAAGTTTCAGAGAGGACAGACACATATTCAATTAGTGACCCCTTCGTCAGTGTCCGAGACGCACGGAGATGCAGTGGTGTTCACTCTACAGATGTGATGTGGCTGCAGGACTCCCAGATCTCCACCACATCTGGGTTCTGTCATCTACACGCGCACAACCAATGCTCATTAACACACGCACCCCCTCATTAACACATGCACACCCCCTCATTAACACACCCACGCTCATTAACACACACACACACCCTCATTAACACACACACACCCCCTCATTAACACACACACACCCCCTCATTAACACACGCACACCCCCTCATTAACACACACACACACCCCCTCATTAACACACGCACACCCCCTCATTAACACACGCACACCCCCTCATTAACACACGCACACCCCCTCATTAACACACGCACACCTCCTCATTAACACACGCACACCCCCTCATTAACACGCGCACACCCTCATTAACACACACCCTCATTAACACACGCACACACTCATTAACACACGCGCACCCCCTCATTAACACACGCACACCCTCTCATTAACACACCCTCATTAACACGCGCACACCCACGCTCATTAACACACACACCCCCTCAACACACACACACCCTCATTAACACACGCACACCCTCATTAACACACGCGCACAACCAATGCTCATTAACACGCGCACCCCCTCATTAACACACGCGCACCCCCTCATTAACACACCCAGGCTCATTAACACACGCACCCCCTCATTAACACACGCACCCCCTCATTAACACACGCACACCCTCATTAACACACGCACACCCCCATTAACACACGCACACCCCCTCATTAACACACACACACCCTCATTAACACACACCCACCCTCATTAACACACGCGCACAACCAATGCTCATTAACACACGCACCCCCTCCTTAACACGCGCACCCCCTCATTAACACGCCCACCCCCTCACTAACACGCGCACCCCCTCATTAACACGCGCACACCCTCATTAACACGCGCACACCCTCATTAACACGCGCACACCCTCATTAACACGCGCACACCCTCATTAACACGCGCGCACAACCAATGCTCATTCACACGCACCCCCTCATTAACACACACACACCCTCATTAAACACACACCCTCATTAACACACACACACACCCTCATTAACACACACACAACCAATGCTCATTAACACACGCACCCCCTCATTAACACACGCACACCCCCTCATTAACACACCCACGCTCATTAACACACACACACCCTCATTAACACACCCACCCTCATTAACACGCGCACACCCCCTCATTAACACACCCACGCTCATTAACACACGCACACCCCCTCATTAACACACGCACACCCCCTCATTAACACACGCACACCCCCTCATTAACACACGCACACCCCCTCATTAACACACGCACACCCCCTCATTAACACACGCACACCCCCTCATTAACACACGCACCCTCATTAACACGCGCACACCCTCATTAACACGCGCACACCCTCATTAACACGCGCACACCCTCATTAACACACGCGCACAACCAATGCTCATTAACACACGCACACCCCCTCATTAACACACCCACGCTCATTAACACACACACCCCCTCATTAACACATCCACACTCATTAACACACACACCCCCTCATTAACACACCCAGGCTCATTAACACACACACACCCTCATTAACACACGCACACCCTCATTACACACACACACACACCCTCATTACACACACACACACACCCTCATTACACACACACACACCCTCATTACACACACACACACCCTCATTACACACACACACACACACACCCTCATTAACACACACACACCCTCATTAACACACGCGCACAACCAATGCTCATTAACACACGCACACCCTCATTAACACACCCAGGCTCATTAACACACACACACCCTCATTAACACACACACCCCCTCATTAACACACGCGCACAACCAATGCTCATTAACACACGCACCCCCTCATTAACACACGCGCACCCCCTCATTAACACACCCACGCTCATTAACACACGCGCACACCCCCTCGTTACCACTCGCGCACAATCGCTTATTAACACACGCGCACACCCCCTCATTAACACACGCGCACACCCCCTCATTAACACACGCGCACACCCCCTCATTAACACACACACACCCCCTCATTAACACACATATGTGAGTCAAGCACGAGTATTTATTGATCTTTTGTAAGTAGTATCTGTTAATAATGTCAGGTCCTGTAGAACTGAGACTCTCTACACTGTAACCTCACTGTCTAAGAGAACCATTACTGTATAGAGATATTATATGTACATGTATGACCAATCAGTGAAGCTCAGTACAGTAAACCCCGCCCCTAACAGTCTGTGTGTGTGTGTGTGTGTGTGTGTGTGTGTATACCTGTCTGTAATATCTGCGCTTAAGGATTCCTCTGTTGTTGTCGAGTTTGTCTGCTACAGCAGAGCCATAAATCTCCATACTGGCTGTGAACACCACCAACTCGTACCACTGACTCACCTGCACACGCGCACACACAGACACACACACACACCTTTACACAGTCCTGTGTATCACTACACACCAGCATTAACATCCGCTCAACACCCAGCATTAGCCTTAACGAGCAGTGAGACAGCAGAGTGAGATAATGAGAGTAGGTGATTATCTATCTGTCTGTATCAGTACCTCAGAGAGAGAGAGAGAGAGACATTTACTCACCACTTCTAAGAAAAAGTCGAGCATGTGGTCTTTTTATGCACAAAAAACCTCACTGGATGTTTATCTATGACCACCTACACACACACACAGAGGAGAAGAAAATTAGTTACATTTTCAGTCTCAGGTCTATCTGTAGATCAGATTTATTTGGTCAGTTGTGTTTATTTTCAGACAGAAGCATCCTGCCAGTCCTGTCTCAGGTGTGTGTGTGTTGTTTAACACACTCTAGTGGTCAGCTCCACTGCCCTCAGACTCAAAGTACGGATGAAGTTTCAGAGAGGACAGAGACACATTCAATTAGTGACCCCTTCGTCAGTGTCCGAGACGCATGGAGATGCAGTGGTGTTCACTCTACAGATGTGATGTGGCTGCAGGACTCCCAGATCTCCACCACATCTGGGTTCTGTCATCATCTTCCAGACACACTGGACACTGTTCACACCTGTCTGTATCACTGACCACTTACCATCCCATCATCTACATAATATTCTCTTAAGAGAGTTCCTTTTTGAGCCTGGTTCATCTCAAGGTTTTTCCTCATATTGACCCAGGGAGTTTTTTCCTGACCACCACTGCCCAATGCTTCTTATTAATGGCCCCAGGCTTGATCATCAGAGAAAAACATAAACTCAGACTTAACACTTCTCATTTTTATTCTTTCTAGATTTCTGTAAAGCTGCTTTTAGACAGTGTCCACTGTTAAAAGTGCTAAATAACAAAACTGAACTGGGGCTTTGTGTGTGTGTACCTTGAGAATGAAGTCTGGTGGTGTTCCGGGTCGGACAGTAGGCCTCAGCACCCCGTCATGGTGAGAGTGAATCAGAGTCTCATCCAGATCCAGAACCAGGATCTTCCTCTTCACTGCATCTACACACACACACACACACACACACACAGATCAATCAGCACTAACCAGCACACTAGAGCTGGGCGATATGTCCCTTTTTAAAACAACATTCGATTTTAAAACAATTATTTTTCTTTTAAAAAAATTAATAAAACACTAGAGACCATATGATAGGGGTTTATTTTTTTAATTTAAGCAAAAACAGTATAACCAAAACATATGAACTACTGATCTGGACTAAAAGTGCAAACGTACTTTCGCTATTTTTTTTATTTTAGAAAAAACAATAATCAATACAAAAACATAAAAACCTTTTTGCGATTAATAAAGTGCAAACTTTCACCAGACTTTACAAGTTCTAATTATTCTAGCAAAATAATGTCATATTACAAAATATCAGGGATTTATAAAGTGCAGACTGCAGACTGAACTTACATCACCTGAAAAAAATCCCTAAAAAACACACAATTTTTTAAAGCAGTTCAACATTCAACTAACACGCTAAATACACCGACACGCTAAATACACCGACACGCTAAATACACCGACACGCTAAATACACCGACACGCTAAATACACCGACACGCTAAATAAAAATCATTGTACATCTGTGTATACGGTACAATCAAACACACACACACACACAACATCGACATAAACCATAAATTGGAATTAATTGATAACGATTAATCGCCCAGCTCTACAGCACACAGACAGAGTGAATGTTATGAGAGATAAACTCACTGAGTCTGTTTCTGGATGCAGGAGAGAGGGGTAGCGTATCATAGCGCACCGTCTGGTACTGAATTATCTGTGGAGAGAGAGAGAGAGAGAGAGAGAGAGATTATTACATTGAGATTTGTAATGAAATGCAATATTCTGATATTCTTTTATTTACTGTTGTTATGCTGATGTATGAAGCAGAGTAAATGAGGGTGGTGTCAAGGGGGAGCTTGTACATTAGAAGACACACAAACACACACACACATGGGGGAGTATGAAGGAGGAACCAGATGAAACACTGGAGCTCTATTTATATCCCTCACACCAGCGGTCAAACCTGGTCAGGTCAGACTCTGATCTGTTTACATTAATGTATGGATTCTATAAAGCCCAGTTCACACTGCACCGTTTCAGACCTGAGTTTCAATCTCCAACAGGTTTAGCAAATCAGAGCTCGTGCACATGAGTGACCAAAGACGCGATCTGACCGAGTCGCCGACTCAAAGTCCTGCAGTGTGAAAGGAGCTCTGACTGAAACATATCTCAGCCAGTGAGAAAGCGAGATACAGGGCAGCGGTCAGTTCGGGGAGTTTGAGACCACAATATCAGCAAGCATGGCTTCAGTTGGAGTACAATATTATAGTTTAATAGAGTTTATAGTTTTTTATCAGACAAATGTCTTTAATATAGTTCTATCAGAATAAATAATCTTTACAATTACATCAAACAGAAATAAAGCAGAAACATTTGTTTGACCAGCCGCATCAGCAGCAGGACACTGCAAAATTATTCATTTGTTCAATTCTGCAGAACGCACAGTCCTTGTTCCCCGCACTGACCATTAGGATGGAGAACTTTTTGCAGGGTAACATTTCTCACACGAGGACTCTGACCTCACGTGTGATCTCGCGTTATTACAGTAGGTGCGTTTACATGGACACTTTTTAATCAGATCGGACTGAATTCAATCAGATTGACGAATCCGATCGCGGTGTTTACATGAACGCGGTATAAAGTAATCAGATTGTTTCTTTTGACATGCGCACAGTCCGCGAAAACAGGATTCCCGCCGACCACAGACCAGTTTTGCTTAGCGCCCGCCATTGTACCTACGACAACATCCGTACGTCATACGTCATTCTTGCGTCACTGCACATGTGCAGAACTTTCCGGGAACATATTCCATCTGATTAAGTGTTTACACGTCCTCTCGATCGGATTAAAAATGGTTTAAACCACCCCTTACCATCCGATTGAAATTTTAATCAGACGTGGCAAATTCCATCCGATTGACGTGTTTACATGACACTTTTTTAATCTGATTGTGCTTCTAGTCCTGTTACCATCGGATTACAAGTGTCCATGTAAACGCACCTATTATTACTTGTTGCGTACGTTCAGGTGTGAAACGCAGTCTGTGGACCAGACAGAGTTGTGGGAGATTCTTCCTATTGTGTAGTCATGCAGTGTGAAAGCTCCTGTTACTGATCCATCCTGCAGTGTGATCTGACCATGATCTGACCACTCTGAAAATCCTGCAGTGTGATCTGACCATGATCTGACCATGATCTGACCACTCTGAAAATCCTGCAGTGTGAACACAACCATGATCTGTTCCATTTTGCTGTGGCCTTCAAAAAATCAGTGAGTACAGTGAGTAGTCTGAGTACTGTGAGTACAGAAAGTACAGAGAGTACAGCAAGTACTGTGAGTACAGTGAGTAGTCTGAGTACTGTGAGTACAGTGAGTACTGCAAGTAGTCTGAGTACTGTGAGTACAGCGAGTACTGCAAGTAGTCTGAGTACTGTGAGTACAGTGAGTACTGAAAGTAGTCTGAGTACTGTGAGTACAGTGAGTACTGCGAGTAGCCTGAGTACTGTGAGTACTGCGAGTAGTCTGAGTACTGTGAGTACAGCGAGTAGCCTGAGTACAGTGAGTACAGTGAGTAGCCTGAGTACTGTGAGTACAGCGAGTAGCCTGAGTACAGTGAGTACAGTGAGTACTGCGAGTAGTCTGAGTACTGTGAGTACAGCGAGTACTGCGAGTACTGCGAGTAGCCTGAGTACTGTGAGTACTGCGAGTAGCCTGAGTACTGCGAGTACAGTGAGTACAGCGAGTACTGCGAGTAGCCTGAGTACTGTGAGTACTGCGAGTAGCCTGAGTACAGTGAGTACAGTGAGTACAGTGAGTACAGTGAGTACTGTGAGTACTGCGAGTACAGTGAGTACTGCGAGTAGCCCGAGTACAGTGAGTACAGTGAGTACTGCAAGTAGCCTGAGTACTGTGAGTACAGCGAGTACTGTGAGTACAGTGAGTACTGCAAGTACAGCGAGTAGCCTGAGTACTGTGAGTACAGCAAGTACTGCGAGTGGCCTGAGTACTGCGAGTACAGTGAGTACTGCGAGTACAGTGAGTACTGCAAGTAGCCTGAGTACTGTGAGTAGCCTGAGTACTGTGAGTACTGCGAGTAGTCTGAGTACTGCGAGTACAGTGAGTACTGCGAGTAGTCTGAGTACTGCGAGTACAGTGAGTACTGCGAGTAGCCTGAGTACTGCGAGTACAGTGAGTACTGCGAGTACAGTGAGTACTGCGAGTACAGTGAGTACTGCGAGTAGTCTGAGTACTGTGAGTACAGTGAGTACTGTGAGTACAGTGAGTACTGTGAGTACAGCGAGTACTGTGAGTACAGCGAGTACTGTGAGTACTGCGAGTAGCCTGAGTACTGTGAGTACAGCGAGTACTGTGAGTACAGTGAGTACTGTGAGTACTGCAAGTACTGCGAGTACTGCGAGAACAGCGAGTACTGTGAGTACTGTGAGTACAGCGAGTACTGTGAGTACAGTGAGTACTGTGAGTACTGCGAGTACTGCGAGTACTGCGAGTACTGCGAGAACAGCGAGTACTGTGAGTACTGTGAGTACAGCAAGTACTGTGAGTACAGTGAGTACAGCAAGTACTGTGAGTACAGTGAGTACTGCAAGTACAGTGAGTACTGCAAGTACAGTGAGTACTGCAAGTACAGTGAGTACTGCAAGTACAGCAAGTAGCCTGAGTACTGTGAGTACAGCAAGTACTGCGAGTGGCCTGAGTACTGCGAGTGGCCTGAGTACTGCAAGTACAGTGAGTACTGTGAGTACAGTGAGTATTGCGAGTAGCCTGAGTACTGCGAGTACAGTGAGTACTGTGAGTACTGCGAGTAGCCTGAGTAGTGAGTACAGTGAGTACTGCGAGTACTGTGAGTAGTGAGTACTGTGAGTACAGTGAGTACTGCGAGTAGCCTGAGCACTGAGTACTGTGAGTACAGCGAGTAGCCCGAGTACTGTGAGTACAGTGAGTAGCCCGAGTACTGTGAGTACTGAGAGTACTGTGAGTACAGTGAGTACTACGAGTACAGTGAGTAGCCTGAGTACTGTGAGTACAGCGAGTAGTCTGAGTACTGCGAGTACAGCAAGTACAGTACTCCACTCCTCTGCATATGGAAGTAGTTTCCTGAGTCCATCAGTGTACAGGTACTAACACACACCACGGTACGGTACTGAAGGTGATGAGAATGTAAGTGTTAATGAGTCCAGTGAGTAGTTTGTGGTGCTGACCCTGCAGCAGTGTCCTGAGAAACTAACAGTAAGTACGGTGAAGCACTGACTGAACAGGTGCGTCCAGCGTTTATAAACCAGTACTGACCACTGTGAGTATTAGTAGTGACCATAGTAAGTAGAGTGGATAATGGAGGTGTAATTAGAGAGTGTTCTGAGTTACTGACCGTGCGAAGGTGTTTCCTGAGGATGTACAGGATGAAGCCCCAGATCCTTGACGCCACTCCGAGGAAAGTGCGGAGTCCGAGTAAACACTGTCGGGTCTTCAGCATGCTGGACCATAGGACTAACCGCTAGCACTGTGATTAGCACTGCCCCTGGTTTATTAGCCGCTCCCACCGTCCCACAGCGCCGCTGCTTCAGAGCGGAGATTAGCTTCCTAAAGGACCGAGTTCAAGTCAACTCTTTACGCCGTGTGTGTGTGTGTGTGTGTGTGTGTGTTCCTGAAGCTCGCGCTACGCACACACACTCTTGCGGCTCGGTGGCCAACAAGCTAACACAGGGCGCACTGAGGAAACCTGGCTCCACTGAGTTGGTTTAGCATGCTAGGCTAATTTGACTTGTTTTCTATTTGCCACCTAGCAAAGCTAAGCTAGCAAGCCCTCGGACAAATCGCCCGGAGAAGCGAATAAAAAACTCCAAGAATCGAGAAAAGAAGCGGTACAAAAAAATTGAACTTTATTCCAGAGCCTGTAGATCAGACAGTCCGGACACACGGAGTCACACTGCGCTTCCGATACAAATATCCAGGAGCGAACTGTGAGCCGCCATTACTGCACTGGCTACGTCATTTCCTGAGAGGTGGGGTGAGAACGCGCGCCCTCTAGTGTCGAGTCGAGAGAAGATATAAAACATATTTCTGATTTAAATACATGCATTTATAATCATGTACAAATAAATTTCATATTTTTAATAAATTACATTTCCGTTAAAGAGTTGATGTTGTTTTGCTGAAGCAGAAACATGATTAGTGATCATTCAGCTACAAGATCATTAGAGAGATCAGACTTTGGGGTCTGGGGGTCAGTGGGGTTGAGTCTGAGTCAGGGCTCTGTGCAGGACACTCCAGTTCTTCACTTCTTCACATGGTCATATTTGGACTCTGAGGTCCAGTGAAGTGACATTGTAAAGCTCCAGTGTGTACAGTGTCCAGACAGTGACTCTACAGAGACATTTTAGACTGCTGTGTGCTTCAGACACGTGTGGGTGTGATGGTCAGGGACGCACACACTTTAGCCGAATGTTGTGTATATTCCTCTTGAGGATATCAACAACTAAAGTATGAATATTTAAAATACTTTTTAAACTTCTTTTACTCCTTTTCCCTGTATCTCTTCTGATTCAAGTTTGTTGCAGAGTGTACATATACTCTCGAGTTTATTTACACTACTCACAAAAAGTTAAGGATACTGGGCTTTCAGGTGAAATTTCAGGATGCACCTAAAATGCACTATAACCTTTCCAGGTGAACTTAATTCGACCTTTTCTACACTTCTGAATGCACATGTCCAACTGTTCAGTGTTTCAGTACTTTCTGCAGAACTTGCTGTTCTCTAACAAGGTGCTTAACGGCAAAATTCACAACTGGTGTTTGATCCATGAATCCACCAATAAATTTTCTGCTTCCATTAGAATTGGTATTTAAACAGTCCTCTTCATCATGCTGTTCACATTTTGACATCATGAGACCAAGACCACACCTAACAACTGATCAACAGAACCTCACCATTGTGAGGCTTCAAACAGGATGTTCTCAGAGGGAAGTGGCCACTGAGCTTAGAGTGTCACAGAGTGTCATCAGCAGGTTGGGACAGAGATACAGAGAGACTGGAAGAGTCACAGAAAGGCATAGAAGTGGACGTCCTTTGGCCACATCCCACGTTGATGACCGCTTCATTGTGAACAGTGCCCTGCGGAACCGGATGATGAACGCCACTCAACTCCAGGCACATTTAAGGGAGGTGAGAAGAACCCAAGTGTCACGTCAGACCATCTGAAACCGTTTACATCAGCGTGGTCTGCGTGCTAGACGACCTGCAAGGGTACCTGACCACACCCCCAGACACAGGTGTCGGGCCAGGGAGCATTTACGCTGGACGAGGGACCGGTGGGCCTCAGTGCTGTTCTCTGATGAAAGTCGATTCACGTTGAGCAGAAATGATGGACCCAACGATGTTGGAGACGTCAAGGAGAGCGCTATGCATCAGCCACTGTTGTGGTGGTGTTACAGTCTGGGCAGGTGTGTCCACTCAATACAGAACTGACCTACATCTTGTGAATGATACAGTGACAAGCCAATACTACCCGAATAACATCATTAATCCAGTCATTGTGCCCCTGCATGAACAACACAGGCCTAATTTCATCTTCATGGACGACAATGCTCCAGCTCATCGAGGTCACATCATTAGGGAACGGCTGCTGGAGGCTGGGGTACCTCAAATGGAGTGGCCTGCACTTTCTCCAGACCCGAATCCCATAGAGAACCTGTGGGATCAGCCGAGTCGCCGTGTAGAGGCTCGTAACCCTGCACCCCAGAACCTCAATGACCTGAGGGCCGCCCTTCAAGAAGAGTGGAATGCCATGCCTCAGCAGACAATAAGTCGACTCGTGAACAGCATGAGATCGTCGTGGTCAAGCTGTAATTGATGGTCAAGGGCACATGACAGATTATTGAGACATTGAGATTTTTTGTTGTGGTATACCCACCACTGTTGTTGGCTTTTGTTTCAATAAATTGTTTGAGATGAGGAAATCACCACTGCAGCTTCTACTTAAATGTCCTACTTTCATGATATAATATCACTGTAGTGTGAACTTTTTACATTTTCCATAAATTTCACCCAAAAGCCAAATATCCTTAACTTTTTGTGAGTAGTGTATACTCATTATTATTTATAAGTTATTGTGACTTTACGATCTCAAATAAATAAATAAATAAATAACATCAAAGCGCGCCCTGTGATGGACTGGTGACCTGTCCAGGGTGTACCCCTGCCTTTCGCCCTATGTGCGCTGTGATAGGCTCCAGCAGACCCACGTGACCCTAGGAATCCTAGGAATAAGCGGGTATAGACAATGAATGAATGACATCAAAGCGCAACAATGCAGTATTGCTGACTCGCGTCAATGAACCCGGAAGTTTTTACAGAGACACCCATGTGACGTCATCAACGGAAGTTGGAGCATTTTCACGGTAAACAAACGAAGCGCCAAGTTCCTGAATGAATGAAACCGAAATAAACACAACTCCTGATCTCAGTGTCTCCCAATACAGTGCAATAAAACACTGAGTTATTTATAATCACACCAGTGTGAGGGTAAAGGTGAGTGTGTGTGTGTATGTGTGTGTGTGTGTGTGTGTGTGTGTGTTCTCCTCACAGAAACACCGCTTTATAGCCGATTAGCCGAAGCTAAGCTAACATCCAACCCGCTACATTGGGTCAGATGAACGATAAAGAGTTTTTATTTGTGAAATTTGTACACTCGTATTTTTTATTTTAGAGGCTTTCATTTTATATTCAAGAAATACAATTCAGCTGTTATTTTAAATTCAGCTCCAGCTCAGACAGTGGTGTCCTACAGTGCAGCTGGACTGGGTTCTGACTCTTTACTGGGATTGGGTTTGTTTACTGGTTAAAACTATCAGATGGTGATGAGTTCGGGTTGCTGACATTGTTGCAGGGCTGACTCTCTACTTTATCAGCAGTAATTTATATAAAGTCAGATGAAGATTCCTGCAGTAGAGAGTCAGTGATGATTTTACTAGACTGTGGTTTATTCCACACTGTCCACTCTCCAGCTGCTCAAATCTACATCCACTGCTGCTGTTACTTCTCACTAAACACTTACACTTATATTGAATAACTGATAACTAATACCTAACTAATATCTGTGTGTGTGTAGGCAGGCTGGCACAAGTCACCTGGTGTCCGTGGACTATGAGAGACAGCAGTCTGACACACACACACTGGAACAATGAGCTGACCACGAGACAGTCCAGTGGCGGTGCGGCCGGACGCTTCATAAAAACGTCGCAGCTCAAACTGAGCCACAGGGATGTGAATATGGTGGAATCTGAGTCCACTGCTCCTGTGGAAGAGGACGAGAAAATATACATAGACACACAGGAGGGAGACACAGACAAAGCTTTCAGGTGGAGAAATGAAACAGTGGAGAGCGTTGGGCCTGTAGGCCTCAGATCCAGAGACTCGCCTGGTCACTCTGCCCAGTCACGGTCTAACTGGTTCAAGGAGAGGAAGCGGGTGAGCTGGGGGCTCAGACCACGCCGCTGTGTGAACATTCATCACACGTTAGCGTGGCAGTGGCGGTCCTGGCGACAGACGGCCAAGTGGGCGGGGACTTCAGGGTATAGGTGGGTCTGTGGAATAAGGCGGGGCCGACAACCGAAACACCAGGAACTACAGAGCATGCTCACAAACGGCAAGAAAGAGGGACCTGCTGCTGGACATGGTCAGTTTGTGTGTTTGTTGTGCTTTATAACATGTTTATTACTAAATAACATGAGCATGTTATGGGTTAGTGAGGATTAGAGCACAGTACAAAGCCTCATTAACACGTGTTAAAACAACACCAAGGAACCTGAGAGGAACTAACACACCTGTGCTGAACACAAGAGTGCTGTAGAGTCTCTGTTTAAACTATTCTTTGGTTCTCTCAGACCCAGACAGCTCAAACAGACTTCCCGTGGTTAGGGAGAGTGGACACAGAGCCAACATGGCTGACAGTGATGGGCGGAGACCTCGGGACAACCCATCCAATCAGAAACAGCTAAGCAGAGAGCATATCTCCTGTGTACAAAGTGAGAGAGATAAAGAGCAAAGATGAATGAGTCGTGAGGTGTGTCTGTTTAATCAAACATTCTGTGTGTGTATGTGTGTGTGTGTCTTAGGGATCCTGGATGAGTTTCTGCAGCAGTATGGCAGCCTGATCCCCATCCATGTGGACGAAGTGGTGGACAAATTGCAGACCATGTTTAATGAGAGCTTTTCACATCCACACAGGTCTCACACACACACACACACACACACACATACACACACACACCTGATTTAATTTACGTGAGTGATGTTCTGTGGAACAGGAAGCTGATGGTGCAGCAGTTAATGCAGTCGTACCAGCGAATGTCTGGTTCCACCATGATGCGAGAGTTCCGTGTTAATTACAAACGCCACGTTCTCACTATGGATGACCTGAGCACACTGTACGGTCAGAACTGGCTTAATGACCAGGTGAATAATAATAATAATAATAATAATAATAATAATAATAATATCCTCAAGCTGCCTATAATAAGTATTTGTGTGTGTGTGTGTGTGTGCTTCCTGCAGGTGATGAACATGTATGGGGATTTGGTCATGGATGCTGTACCTGATCAGGTGAGGACTGATAATGCAGTTTATTACACAGGGGCTGTGTCTCAGATCACACACTGTACACTATATTCCAGATGTGTTCATCAGTCCAGTGTTGTCCAGTTTAGTCCAACATATCATGAAAAAGTTCAATATTTTTTAAAAGTTACTTCAGAAAATGACAAGTGTATATATTATAAACTCATTCCATGTACACATTGGAATATTTCATCTCCCACTTTAAGCAACTCACTTTTTATTCAGAATAAATACCACAGATCTCCCGGTCAGGTTCAGTACACACTAACACAATCATGGGGAAGACTGCTGACCTGACGGTTGTTCACAGAGTGCTGTATCAAAGCATCTTCATGGACAGTGGACTGAAAGGTCAATGTGGTAGGAAAAGGGGCACAAGCAACAGGGATGACCACAGCCTCGAGAAGAATGTCAAGCAAAGAAGATTCAAGGACGAGGAGGAGCTTCACAAGGAGTGGACTGGGGCTGGGGTCAGTGCATGGAGAGCCACCACACACAGACGTGTCTCACACAAGTGTCACATTCCTAGGGACCAGCCACTCCTGAACCAGAGACAACGTCAGAAGAGTCTTCCCTGGACAAAGGAGAAGAAGAACTGGACCATTACTCAGTGGTCCAAACTCCTCTTTTCAGATGAAAGTAAATGTTGCATTTCATTTGGAAATCATGGTCCCAGAGTCTGGAGAAGGAGAGGAGAGGCCCAGAGTCCAAGCTGTGTGTAGTGTCCAGTGATGATTTGGGGTGCTGTGCTATCTAAGCAGCCTGGGCTTCCATTACACCTGCGCAGTACCACAGGCTGATGTCCTCCACGTCCACTCACACGGTCATTGTACAAAAGGAGACGCAACCGAATATTAAGTTAATGACCATACTTTAGTTTTCTAAGTTTGACGGCATTATAAAACTTTACTTTCATTATCTTTTGAAATATTCTAATATTCTGAGATACTGGATAGATTTTTACAGAGTCACAATAATCTCATTTAAAAGAAAAAAGACTTGAAGTATTTCAGAATAAAATTTTAAATACAGGAAACTTTCAATGTTTGAATTAATGTTTCACTGATATTCTCATTTTTTAGATGCTCCTGTAATCTCTCTCTCTCTCTCTCTCTCTCTCTCTCTCTCTCTCTCTCTCTCTCTCTCTCTCCCCCCCTCTTTGTCTTTCTCTCTCTCTCTCCCTCTCTCTTTCTCTCTCTCTCTCTCTCTCTCTCTCTCACCCTCTCTCTCTCTCTCTCTCTCTCTCTCTCACCCTCACTCTCTCTCTCTCTCTCTCTCTCTCTCTCTCTCTCTCTCACTCTCTCTCTTTATCTCTCTCTCTCTCTCTCTGCCCCTCCTCTCTCTGTTTCTCTCTCCCTCCCCCAGGTGTACTTTTTCAACAGTTTCTTTTATGACAAGTTGAGAACAAAAGGATATGAAGGCGTGAAGCGATGGACAAAAAATGTAAGTACTGTGTGTGTGTTTGTGTGTGTGTGTGTTTGTTTGTTTGTGTGTGTTTGTGTGTGTGTGTGTTGCTGTATTGTTTTTATAGATTTTTATAGAAGTGTCAGGAGTCACAGTGTTCCTCGCTCTCAGTGTTCCTCGCTCTCAGTGTTCCTCACTCTGTGTTCCTCATGCACAGTGTTCCTCACTCTCAGTGTTCCTCACTCTCAGTGTTCCTCATGCACAGTGTTCCTCACTCACAGTGTTCCTCATTCTCAGTGTTCCTCACTCTGTGTTCCTCACTCACAGTGTTCCTCACTCACAGTGTTCCTCACTCTGTGTTCCTCACTCACAGTGTTCCTCACTCACAGTGTTCCTCACTCACAGTGTTCCTCATTCACAGTGTTCCTCACTCACAGTGTTCCTCATTCACAGTGTTCCTCACTCACAGTGTTCCTCACTCACAGTGTTCCTCACTCACAGTGTTCCTCATTCACAGTGTTCCTCACTCTGTGTTCCTCACTCTGTGTTCCTCATTCACAGTGTTCCTCATTCACAGTGTTCCTCATTCACAGTGTTCCTCATTCACAGTGTTCCTCGCTCTCAGTGTTCCTCGCTCTCAGTGTTCCTCACTCTGTGTTCCTCATGCACAGTGTTCCTCACTCTCAGTGTTCCTCACTCTCAGTGTTCCTCATGCACAGTGTTCCTCACTCACAGTGTTCCTCATTCTCAGTGTTCCTCACTCTGTGTTCCTCACTCACAGTGTTCCTCACTCTCAGTGTTCCTCATTCACAGTGTTCCTCACTCACAGTGTTCCTCACTCACAGTGTTCCTCATTCACAGTGTTCCTCACTCACAGTGTTCCTCATTCACAGTGTTCCTCACTCACAGTGTTCCTCACTCACAGTGTTCCTCACTCACAGTGTTCCTCATTCACAGTGTTCCTCATTCAGTGTTCCTCACTCTGTGTTCCTCATTCACAGTGTTCCTCACTCTCAGTGTTCCTCACTCTCAGTGTTCCTCACTCACAGTGTTCCTCACTCACAGTGTTCCTCACTCACAGTGTTCCTCACTCTCAGTGTTCCTCACTCTCAGTGTTCCTCACTCACAGTGTTCCTCACTCTCAGTGTTCCTCACTCTCAGTGTTCCTCATTCACAGTGTTGCTCATTCACAGTGTTGCTCATTCACAGTGTTCCTCACTCTCAGTGTTCCTCGCTCTCAGTGTTCCTCACTCACAGTGTTCCTCACTCACAGTGTTCCTCACTCTGTGTTCCTCGCTCTCAGTGTTCCTCACTCTGTGTTCCTCACTCTGTGTTCCTCACTCTGTGTTCCTCGCTCTCAGTGTTCCTCGCTCTCAGTGTTCCTCACTCAGTGTTCCTCACTCAGTGTTCCTCACTCACAGTGTTCCTCACTCACAGTGTTCCTCATGCACAGTGTTCCTCACTCTGTGTTCCTCGCTCTCAGTGTTCCTCGCTCTCAGTGTTCCTCGCTCTCAGTGTTCCTCGCTCTCAGTGTTCCTCACTCACAGTGTTCCTCACTCACAGTGTTCCTCACTCTGTGTTCCTCACTCTGTGTTCCTCGCTCTCAGTGTTCCTCACTCAGTGTTCCTCACTCACAGTGTTCCTCACTCACAGTGTTCCTCACTCACAGTGTTCCTCACGCACAGTGTTCCTCATGCACAGTGTTCCTCACTCTGTGTTCCTCACTCTGTGTTCCTCGCTCTCAGTGTTCCTCGCTCTCAGTGTTCCTCGCTCTCAGTGTTCCTCGCTCTCAGTGTTCCTCACTCACAGTGTTCCTCACTCACAGTGTTCCTAACTCTGTGTTCCTAACTCTGTGTTCCTCGCTCTCAGTGTTCCTCACTCAGTGTTCCTCACTCACAGTGTTCCTCACTCACAGTGTTCCTCACTCACAGTGTTCCTCACGCACAGTGTTCCTCATGCACAGTGTTCCTCACTCTGTGTTCCTCACTCTGTGTTCCTCGCTCTCAGTGTTCCTCGCTCTCAGTGTTCCTCGCTCTCAGTGTTCCTCGCTCTCAGTGTTCCTCACTCACAGTGTTCCTCATTCACAGTGTTCCTCACTCTGTGTTCCTCACTCTGTGTTCCTCACTCTGTGTTCCTGACTCTGTGTTCCTGACTCTCAGTGTTCCTGACTCTGTGTTCCTGACTCTCAGTGTTCCTGACTCTCAGTGTTCCTCACTCACAGTGTTCCTCACTCTCAGTGTTCCTCATTCACAGTGTTCCTCATTCACAGTATTCCTCACTCTGTGTTCCTCACTCTGTGTTCCTCACTCTGTGTTCCTCATTCACAGTGTTCCTCATTCACAGTGTTCCTCACTCTCAGTGTTCCTCACTCTGTGTTCCTCACTCACAGTGTTCCTCACTCACAGTGTTCCTCACTCTGTGTTCCTCGCTCTCAGTGTTCCTCGCTCTCAGTGTTCCTCGCTCTCAGTGTTCCTCGCTCTCAGTGTTCCTCACTCTGTGTTCCTCACTCTGTGTTCCTCACTCTGTGTTCCTCGCTCTCAGTGTTCCTCACTCAGTGTTCCTCACTCACAGTGTTCCTCACTCACAGTGTTCCTCACTCTGTGTTCCTCGCTCTCAGTGTTCCTCACTCACAGTGTTCCTCACTCACAGTGTTCCTCACGCACAGTGTTCCTCACGCACAGTGTTCCTCACTCACAGTGTTCCTCACTCACAGTGTTCCTCACTCTGTGTTCCTCACTCTGTGTTCCTCGCTCTCAGTGTTCCTCGCTCTCAGTGTTCCTCGCTCTCAGTGTTCCTCGCTCTCAGTGTTCCTCACTCTCAGTGTTCCTCACTCTCAGTGTTCCTCACTCACAGTGTTCCTCACTCTGTGTTCCTCACTCTGTGTTCCTGACTCTGTGTTCCTGACTCTCAGTGTTCCTGACTCTCAGTGTTCCTCACTCACAGTGTTCCTCACTCACAGTGTTCCTCACTCACAGTGTTCCTCATTCACAGTGTTCCTCATTCACAGTGTTCCTCACTCTCAGTGTTCCTCATTCACAGTGTTCCTCACTCTCAGTGTTCCTCATTCACAGTGTTCCTCACTCTGTGTTCCTCACTCTGTGTTCCTCATTCATAGTGTTCCTCACTCTGTGTTCCTCATTCATAGTGTTCCTCATTCACAGTGTTCCTCATTCACAGTGTTCCTCACTCTCAGTGTTCCTCACTCTCAGTGTTCCTCATTCACAGTGTTCCTCACTCTGTGTTCCTCACTCTGTGTTCCTCATTCACAGTGTTCCTCATTCACAGTGTTCCTCATTCACAGTGTTCCTCATTCACAGTGTTCCTCACTCTCAGTGTTCCTCATTCACAGTGTTCCTCATTCACAGTGTTCCTCACTCTCAGTGTTCCTCATTCACAGTGTTCCTCACTCTGTGTTCCTCATTCACAGTGTTCCTCATTCACAGTGTTCCTCACTCTGTGTTCCTCACTCTGTGTTCCTCACTCTGTGTTCCTCACTCTGTGTTCCTCATTCACAGTGTTCCTCATTCACAGTGTTCCTCACTCTGTGTTCCTCACTCTGTGTTCCTCACTCTCAGTGTTCCTCACTCTCAGTGTTCCTCACTCACAGTGTTCCTCACTCACAGTGTTCCTCACTCACAGTGTTCCTCATTCACAGTGTTCCTCACTCTCAGTGTTCCTCATTCACAGTGTTCCTCACTCTCAGTGTTCCTCATTCACAGTGTTCCTCACTCTCAGTGTTCCTCATTCACAGTGTTCCTCATTCACAGTGTTCCTCATTCACAGTGTTCCTCATTCACAGTGTTCCTCACTCTCAGTGTTCCTCACTCTCAGTGTTCCTCATTCAGTGTTCCTCACTCTGTGTTCCTCACTCTGTGTTCCTCATTCACAGTGTTCCTCATTCACAGTGTTCCTCATTCACAGTGTTCCTCACTCTGTGTTCCTCACTCTCAGTGTTCCTCACTCTCAGTGTTCCTCACTCTCAGTGTTCCTCATTCACAGTGTTCCTCACTCTGTGTTCCTCATTCACAGTGTTCCTCATTCACAGTGTTCCTCATTCACAGTGTTCCTCACTCTCAGTGTTCCTCATTCACAGTGTTCCTCACTCTCAGTGTTCCTCATTCACAGTGTTCCTCACTCTGTGTTCCTCACTCTGTGTTCCTCATTCACAGTGTTCCTCATTCACAGTGTTCCTCATTCACAGTGTTCCTCACTCTCAGTGTTCCTCATTCACAGTGTTCCTCATTCACAGTGTTCCTCTCTCTGTGTTCCTCATTCACAGTGTTCCTCACTCTCTGTGTTCCTCATTCACAGTGTTCCTCACTCTCAGTGTTCCTCACTCTCAGTGTTCCTCACTCTCAGTGTTCCTCACTCTCAGTGTTCCTCATTCACAGTGTTCCTCACTCTGTGTTCCTCACTCTGTGTTCCTCACTCTGTGTTCCTCACTCTCAGTGTTCCTCACTCACAGTGTTCCTCACTCACAGTGTTCCTCATTCACAGTGTTCCTCACTCTGTGTTCCTCATTCACAGTGTTCCTCATTCACAGTGTTCCTCACTCTCAGTGTTCCTCATTCAGTGTTCCTCACTCTGTGTTCCTCACTCTGTGTTCCTCATTCACAGTGTTCCTCATTCACAGTGTTCCTCATTCACAGTGTTCCTCACTCTGTGTTCCTCACTCTCAGTGTTCCTCACTCTCAGTGTTCCTCACTCTCAGTGTTCCTCATTCACAGTGTTCCTCACTCTGTGTTCCTCATTCACAGTGTTCCTCATTCACAGTGTTCCTCATTCACAGTGTTCCTCACTCTCAGTGTTCCTCATTCACAGTGTTCCTCACTCTCAGTGTTCCTCATTCACAGTGTTCCTCACTCTGTGTTCCTCACTCTGTGTTCCTCATTCACAGTGTTCCTCATTCACAGTGTTCCTCATTCACAGTGTTCCTCACTCTCAGTGTTCCTCATTCACAGTGTTCCTCATTCACAGTGTTCCTCTCTCTGTGTTCCTCATTCACAGTGTTCCTCACTCTCTGTGTTCCTCATTCACAGTGTTCCTCACTCTCAGTGTTCCTCACTCTCAGTGTTCCTCACTCTCAGTGTTCCTCATTCACAGTGTTCCTCACTCTGTGTTCCTCACTCTGTGTTCCTCACTCTGTGTTCCTCACTCTCAGTGTTCCTCACTCTGTGTTCCTCACTCTCAGTGTTCCTCACTCTCAGTGTTCCTCACTCACAGTGTTCCTCACTCACAGTGTTCCTCACTCACAGTGTTCCTCACTCTGTGTTCCTCATTCACAGTGTTCCTCATTCACAGTGTTCCTCACTCTCAGTGTTCCTCATTCACAGTGTTCCTCACTCTGTGTTCCTCACTCTGTGTTCCTCATTCACAGTGTTCCTCATTCACAGTGTTCCTCACTCTGTGTTCCTCACTCTGTGTTCCTCACTCTCAGTGTTCCTCACTCTCAGTGTTCCTCACTCTCAGTGTTCCTCACTCTCAGTGTTCCTCACTCTGTGTTCCTCACTCTGTGTTCCTCATTCACAGTGTTCCTCATTCACAGTGTTCCTCATTCACAGTGTTCCTCACTCTCAGTGTTCCTCATTCACAGTGTTCCTCACTCTCAGTGTTCCTCACTCTCAGTGTTCCTCACTCTCAGTGTTCCTCACTCTGTGTTCCTCACTCTGTGTTCCTCATTCACAGTGTTCCTCATTCACAGTGTTCCTCACTCTCAGTGTTCCTCATTCACAGTGTTCCTCACTCTCAGTGTTCCTCACTCTCAGTGTTCCTCATTCAGTGTTCCTCACTCTGTGTTCCTCACTCTGTGTTCCTCATTCACAGTGTTCCTCATTCACAGTGTTCCTCATTCACAGTGTTCCTCACTCTCAGTGTTCCTCATTCACAGTGTTCCTCACTCTCAGTGTTCCTCATTCACAGTGTTCCTCACTCTGTGTTCCTCATTCATAGTGTTCCTCATTCACAGTGTTCCTCACTCTCAGTGTTCCTCATTCACAGTGTTCCTCACTCTCAGTGTTCCTCATTCACAGTGTTCCTCATTCACAGTGTTCCTCACTCTCAGTGTTCCTCATTCACAGTGTTCCTCACTCTGTGTTCCTCACTCTGTGTTCCTCATTCACAGTGTTCCTCATTCACAGTGTTCCTCACTCTCAGTGTTCCTCACTCTCAGTGTTCCTCATTCACAGTGTTCCTCACTCTGTGTTCCTCACTCTGTGTTCCTCATTCACAGTGTTCCTCATTCACAGTGTTCCTCACTCTCAGTGTTCCTCATTCACAGTGTTCCTCATTCACAGTGTTCCTCACTCTCAGTGTTCCTCATTCACAGTGTTCCTCATTCACAGTGTTCCTCACTCTCAGTGTTCCTCATTCACAGTGTTCCTCACTCTCAGTGTTCCTCACTCTCAGTGTTCCTCATTCACAGTGTTCCTCACTCTGTGTTCCTCACTCTGTGTTCCTCATTCACAGTGTTCCTCATTCACAGTGTTCCTCATTCACAGTGTTCCTCACTCTCAGTGTTCCTCATTCACAGTGTTCCTCACTCTCAGTGTTCCTCACTCTCAGTGTTCCTCATTCACAGTGTTCCTCACTCTGTGTTCCTCACTCTGTGTTCCTCATTCACAGTGTTCCTCATTCACAGTGTTCCTCATTCACAGTGTTCCTCACTCTCAGTGTTCCTCACTCTCAGTGTTCCTCATTCACAGTGTTCCTCACTCTGTGTTCCTCACTCTGTGTTCCTCACTCTCAGTGTTCCTCATTCAGTGTTCCTCACTCTGTGTTCCTCACTCTGTGTTCCTCATTCACAGTGTTCCTCATTCACAGTGTTCCTCATTCAGTGTTCCTCACTCTCAGTGTTCCTCATTCACAGTGTTCCTCACTCTCAGTGTTCCTCATTCACAGTGTTCCTCACTCTGTGTTCCTCACTCTGTGTTCCTCATTCATAGTGTTCCTCATTCACAGTGTTCCTCATTCACAGTGTTCCTCACTCTCAGTGTTCCTCATTCACAGTGTTCCTCACTCTCAGTGTTCCTCACTCTCAGTGTTCCTCATTCACAGTGTTCCTCACTCTGTGTTCCTCACTCTGTGTTCCTCATTCACAGTGTTCCTCATTCACAGTGTTCCTCATTCACAGTGTTCCTCACTCTCAGTGTTCCTCATTCACAGTGTTCCTCACTCTCAGTGTTCCTCACTCTCAGTGTTCCTCATTCACAGTGTTCCTCACTCTGTGTTCCTCACTCTGTGTTCCTCATTCACAGTGTTCCTCATTCACAGTGTTCCTCATTCACAGTGTTCCTCACTCTCAGTGTTCCTCACTCTCAGTGTTCCTCATTCACAGTGTTCCTCACTCTGTGTTCCTCACTCTCAGTGTTCCTCATTCAGTGTTCCTCACTC
>NC_080737.1:20647023-20659523 GCF_019097595.1 Hemibagrus wyckioides | reverse complement strand
CTCTATACCCTATTCCCTACACCCTATACCCTACACTCTATACCTTATTCCCTTCACCCTACACCCTATACCCTACACCTTATTCCCTACACCCTATACCCTACACCCTATACCCTACACTCTATACCCTCGTCCCTACACCCTATACCCTACACTCTATACCCTATACCTTATTCCCTACACCCTATATCCTACACTCTATACCCTATTCCCTACACCCTATACCCTACACTCTATACCTTATTCCCTACACCCTATATCCTATACCCTACACTCTATACCCTCGTCCCTACACCCTGTACCCTATACTCTATACCCTATACCTTATTTCCTACACCCTATTCCCTACACCCTATATCCTACACCTTATTCCCTACACCCTATACCCTACACTATATACCCTATTCTCTACACCCTATACCCTACATTATATACCCTATTCTTTACACCCTATACCCTACACTCTATATCCTACACCTTATTCCCTACACCCTATACCCTACACTATATACCCTATTCCCTACACCCTATACCCTACGCTCTATATCCTATTCCCTACACCCTATACCCTACACTCTATACCCTACACCCTATACCCTACACTATATCCCCTATTCCCTACACCCTATACCCTATGCTCTATATCCTATTCCCTACACCCTATACCCTACACCCTATACCCTACACCCTATACCCTACACCTTATACCCTACACCTTATTCCCTATACCATATACCCAAAACTCTATAACCTATTCCCTACACCCTATACCCTACACTCTACCCTATTTCCTACACCCTATACCCTACACTCTATACGCTATTCCCTACACCCTATACCCTACACCTTATTCCCTACACCATATACCCAAAACTCTATAACCTATTCCCTACACCCTATACCCTACACTCTACCCTATTTCCTATACCCTATACCCTACACTCTATACGCTATTCCCTACACCCTATATCCTACACCTTATTCCCTACACCCTATACCCTACACTATATACCCTATTCTCTACACCCTATACTCTACATTATATACCCTATTTCCTACACCCTATACCCTACACTCTATATCCTACACCTTATTCCCTACACTCTATACCCTACACTATATACCCTATTCTCTACACCCTATACCCTACATTATATACCCTATTCCCTACACCCTATACCCTACACTCTATATCCTACACCTTATTCCCTACACCCTATACCCTACACTATATACCCTATTCCCTACACCCTATATCCTACACTCTATATCCTATTCCCTACACCCTATACCCTACACCCTATACCCTACACTCTACCCTATTTCCTACACCCTATACCCTACACTCTATACGCTATTCCCTACACCCTATACCCTACACCTTATTCCCTACACCATATACCCAAAACTCTATACCCTATTCCATACACCCTATACCCTACACTCTATACCCTATTCCCTACACCCTATACCCTACACTCTATACGCTATTCCTTACGCCCTATACCCTACACCTTATTCCCTACACCATATACCCAAAACTCTATACCCTCTTCCCTACACCCTATATCCTACACTATATACCCTATTCCCTACACCCTATACCCTACACTCTATACGCTATTCCCTACACCCTATACCCTACACTCTATACGCTATTCCCTACACCCTATACCCTACACTGTATACCCTACACCTTATTCCCTACACCATATACCCAAAACTCTATACCCTATTCCATACACCCTATACCCTACACTCTATACCCTATTCCCTACACCCTATACCCTACACTCTATACGCTATTCCCTACACCCTATACCCTACACTGTATACCCTACACCTTATTCCCTACACCATATACCCAAAACTCTATACCCTATTCCATACACCCTATACCCTACACTCTATACCCTATTCCCTACACCCTATACCCTACACTCTATACCCTGTTCCCTACACCTTATATCCTACACCCTACACCCTATTCCCTTCACCCTATACGCTACACTTTATACTGTACATCCTATACCCTTCACCCAAATCCTATACCAAACTCCATATTCCTATACCCTACACCCTACACCCTATACCCTACTCACTACTCCCAACACCCTATACCCTACACCCTACTCCCAACACCCTATACCCAACACCCTATACCCAACACCCTATACCCTACACCCTACTCCCAACACCCTATACCCTACATCCTATACCCTACTCACTACTCCCCAAGCCCTTCACTGGACAGCCATGTGTTCTGTGATGTAGTGCACTAGGACGAGTACACTAAGTCAGAGAGATGTTAAAGGTTCTAGAGTGTACGGTTTGGACTACAGAACCCCACACTCTCAGGACTGGAAGATTCAGTCTTTCAGGATCAGTCCATTTCTGTATCTGAGTGAAACGGATTTTTTCACAATTCTCAAAATTTAAACAAACCAGAAAGTGTGTGTAGAGCAGAAACTCATTCATTCACTCATCACAGGAGTGTGTGTGTGTGTGTCTGTTCAGACACACTAAACTGTGTGTGTGTGTGTCTGAAAGAATCCTAACTGTGTTCACTACATAGGGCGCCTAACCATGCAGACATCACTCGTTCACTACGTCCATTTACTACTTTCAGCTCATCCTCATCACAGTATTTTCATCTGTGTGTGTGTGTGTGTGTGTGTGTTTTTAGCACATATGGAAGTACTTGCAGGCCGAGGCGATGAAGAGAGAGCAGAGGGAGTTCTACACAGGCTGGACAGGGTTCTTTAAAATGGTGAGGATTATTTTCTGAACTTACTCAGAATTACCAGAAATTTCCCACAGCAACTGTGTGCTGAGAGTCTCCTCTATCTCTCTCTCTCTCTCTCTCTCTCTCACCCTCTCTCTCTCTCTCTCTCTCTCTCTCTCACCCTCTCTCTCTCTCTCTCTCTCTCTCACCCTCTCTCTCTCTCTCTCTCTCTCTCACCCTCTCTCTCTCTCTCTCTCTCACCCTCTCTCTCTCTCTCTCTCACTCACCCTCTCTCTCTCTCTCTCTCTCTCTGCGCATGCGCGGATGTGAATGAGCGAGTTGAGCGTCGTGAGCGAGTTTGCGAGCGATTTCAAAACTTTATTGTCTTTTTTGGCAATTCATTTCATTTTTTGTTGTTGTTTGGTTTGCGTGTTTTGTGAGGAGCTGTGTGTGTTAGTGTGCGTGTGTGTGTGTGTGTTTGGGCGCGTGTGTGTTTGGGTGCGTGTGTGGTGTGTGTTTCCCGGTAAGGAGTGAGCCGGCATTTCGGCACGCTTTGCGCCGGGAACATGGAGAAGGTGGATGATAGCGTGTACGAGTCTCTCACACGGCAGCATGGTGTGAGGATTGTGTGTAACGTTAGCGTGGAGGAGTGTGTGTTGGCCGTCGGGAAGGTGGTAGGGTACAGCAACATTTTAGCTGCCTCCCGTATGAACAGTGCTATTGTGCTTTTTCTGAACTCCGTTAATAAGGTTAATGATATTGTTAAACAGAAAGTGGTCATTAATGATTCCCTGGTAACGGTGCTTCCTCTCAGTACTCCATCTAGGAAAATAATTTTGTCAAACGTTCCTCCTTTCTTGAAAAATGACACCATTGCTAAAGAGCTCTCCCGCTATGGCAAAATGGTCTCTCCTATAAGAAAGATCCACATGGGCAGTAAAGCACCAGAGTTAAGGAACTCAAAGATAGTTTCCTTTAGGAGACTGGTGTACATGGTGCTGAATAATGGCGTGGAGGAGCTGGACTTAGCGGTGAAATTTAGCGTGGATGGCTTTGACTACACCGTTTTTGCGACTACTGACTCTGGCATGAAATGTTTCAACTGTGGTGAAACAGGACACTTGGTTCGTGCATGTCCAGAGAAGGTTAAAGACGGGGCAACAGACAGGCAGGTTGAGCAGACTAGGCCAAACGTTCACAGTGGTGATACTGAGGGAGATGGGCCCTCTGTATCGGTTTCTCCAGTGGCTGAGTCTGTTACAGCTGACCCTCCTGCGGTTAAGCCCATAGCTGCTGCCTCCTCCATGCTGGATCCCGTCATGACCGTTCCCCCTGCGGTTGAGACCGGGCTCAGCGGAGGCAACCCTGGTGCTACTGTGGCGAAACCCGCAGGGGACAAAGCAGGAGCATCTGATCCTGCGAAAAGTGATAAAGAGATGGGCGAAACAACATCCGAGCCCCCCTTGCAGACAAGCCAGGTGGAGGAACGGGACAGTCTCGATAATGGAGTTACAGATGCTGAGATGGAAGCAGAACCTGTTTTTAAAGTCCCCACTAAGCGTAAGAAAAAATCTAAAAGCAGGAGCAACAAGCAGGCTAAGAAACACGAGTCAGACGTGGAAGAGAGTGATGGTGGCTCCACGGACTCAAGTTGGTCACAGTGCTCACAGTCAGACGAAAGGGAGACGGTCTACACACCAGCAGAAATATCAGCGTTTTTAAAAAACACCAAGGGCAAAAGGTCAGTGAATATCGAAGAATTTTTCCCAGACACTGAACAGTTTGTGTGTGATGTTAAAAAGTTAATGCGGTGTGGTGTGTTTGAAAAAACTGAAATCTATCGTCTGAAGGCCATAGTGACCAAACTTAGGAAGAACACCGAAGATTCTTTATAGACTGCTGAGCTCTGTAATGCTTAACCAACTGATTGATTGCATTATGTGGGTGACATTTTATTATTTAATAATGAGTGCTATCACTGCCGTAACCCTTAATATCAATGGTGCCAGGGACCACAGAAAGAGAGCGGCAGTGTATGAGACGGTGAGACACAAGCGTGCGGATGTTGTTTTCCTGCAGGAAACTCATAGCGATCCCGGAAACTCCTCGGACTGGGCGAGCGAGTGGAAGGGACTTGTGTTTTTAAGTCACAGTACCTCTCTTAGCGGCGGTGTTGCCCTTTTATTTTCACCATCTTTTAGCCCACAGTCTTATGATGTTGAAGAAGTTTTAAAAGGCAGGCTTTTAAAAGTGCGGGCGTTTTATGAGAATGAGGTTTTTGTTTTTATTTGTGTGTACGCTCCCACCCTAAGTGTGGAGAGAATGGTGTTCTTAAATATTTTAAGCTCTGTCATTGGTTCCTGTGGTCAGAGTGAAGTTTTAATCATTGATGGGGATTTTAACTGCACTGAAGACGTTTTAGATAGGAACCATTTAGAACCTCATGCTGCCTCTCGCAAACGCCTGTGTGAGTTAATCACAACACATGACCTGAGTGATGTTTGGAGGACTTTTCATGAAACAGAGAGACAATACACCTGGTCCCATTGTAAAGAGAACCTCCTCTCACTAGCAAGGCTTGATCATTTTTACACTTTTAAACATCAGCTGAATATTTTTAGGTCCTGTGTTATTTATCCTGTGGGTTTTTCGGATCATTTTATGGTACAGTGCACTTTTAAGAAGAGCAATGTAAAGCCACGTAGTGCCTACTGGCATTTTAATGCTGCTCTTTTAGATGATATTAATTTTGGAGAAAGTTTTATTTTCTTTTGGCATGCTTTTAGGCTCCAGAAGCCGACTTTTACATCACTGCAAGATTGGTGGGATGTGGCAAAAGTGCACATTCAAATGTTTTGTCAACGGTACGCTCACAATGTGACTAAGGACATCACCAGATCACTTAGAGCTCTAGAGATTGAGGTAGTGGAACTCCAGGGTTTGGTGGAGTCCACAGGAAATCGAGGCCATATTGAGGCTCTCAAAAGGAAAAAACATGCGTTGGGTGAGTTGTTGGACACAACAGTGCAGGGGGCGCTGGTCCGCTCGCGCTTTAAAAGCGTAACAGAGATGGACGCTCTGTCCAAGTTCTTCTTTAGTCTTGAGAAAAAAAATGGACAGAAAAGGTTTATACATGCTTTGCATACAGATTCAGGGGAGCTTGTAACTGATCCCACTGAAATTCGCAAGCAGACAGTCAGCTTTTACTCAAAGCTGTACAGGAGTGAGCTCGCAGCTGTGCAGGAGGTGGAGGAAGATTTTGTCAGAAATCTTCCTAAACTAACCGAGGAGTCAGCTAGGGAACTGGACAGGGAACTGACCCTTGAGGAGTTGGAGGTTGCAATCAACAGCATGCAAAATGGGCAGTCACCTGGAATCGATGGGCTTTCGGTGGAGTTTTTTAAGGCTTTCTGGTCAGTGATAGGGCAGGACTTGCTGGAAGTGCTGAAGGCGAGCATATACGGAGGCAGACTGCCTCTGAGTAGCCGCAGAGCAGTCCTGACCCTACTCCAAAAGAAGGGAGATCAGACTGACCTTAGGAACTGGCGCCCTGTCTCCTTACTCTGCACAGACTGCAAGGTGCTCTCAAAAGCATTAGCAACAAGGCTAGGAAAGGTGATGGAGCAAGTCATCCACTTTGACCAGACGTACTGTGTGCCTGGCAGGTCTATCCACGACAGTGTACACTTAATTCGTGACATTTTGGACGTCTCTAGGCTATTGGGGCTGAAGACTGGTCTTATTTTCATAGATCAGGAGAAGGCTTTCGACCGGGTTGAACACCAGTATTTGTGGAGGGCGTTAGAGAATTTTGGGTTCAACTTCAGGTTCAAGGCCATGATCCAGGTGCTGTACAGCGACATTGAGAGCGTACTGAAAGTTAACGGTGGTTTATCTGTGCCTTTTAAAGTGTATAGGGGTATTAGGCAGGGCTGCTCTCTGTCCGGTATGTTATACGCCCAACCTTTACTATGTCAGATAAGAAGCAAGATTTCTGGTCTGTCTATACCAAGGTGAAATACCCCATACTGTGTTTCTGCCTATGCTGATAATGTTGTTGTGATGGTGACTGAACAAAGAGATATTGATATTTTAACTGACATCATAATTAAGTTTAATGTGATATCTTCTGCAAAAGTAAACTGGAACAAAAGTGAAGCCATTTTAGTCTGGGATTGGAAAGGTGGGGAACCATGTCTCCCAGATAATTTGACCTGGAGAACAGGTGGTTTTAAATATTTGGGAGTGTACCTGGGAGACAGCAGCTATGTTAAGAAAAACCGGGAAGGCATAAGTGAAAAGCTAAAAGGACGTGTGAATAAATGGAAATGGCTCGTTCCAAAGATGTCATATAAGGGCAGAACTTTGGTTATAAACAATCTAGTTGCTTCAATGTTATGGCACAGACTGGCCTGTATTGACCCCCCTCCCAAACTACTAGCAGACCTGCAGGCCATGATGGTGGACTTCTTCTGGGACAAGCTGCACTGGTAACCACAAAGCATTCTATACCTACCCAAGGAAGAGAGCGGACAAGGACTTATCCACTTATCCAGCAGGACTGTGGCCTTTCGTCTTTGTCATGTACAGAAGCTCCTCACTGGCCCAGAGAACCTCTCATGGAGAGCAGCTGCGAACGGAATACTACGCACAGTGGGAGGATGGGGTCTGGACAGGTCACTGTTTTTAATGGACACAAAGCAACTAAGCTTAACTGGATTACCTGCTTTTTATCAAGGTATTTTTAAAGTTTTTAACCAGTTCAGATTGCAAAAGGAAGACTGTTCGTCACTGTGCTGGCTTCTCGATGAACCTCTCGTCCATGGCGCTCGGCTGGATGTCACCAGCAGGATCTCTCCAGCCTTAACCAGAGCATTGATCTCCACAAGGACTGTGACACTACGACAGTTGGTGCAACTGTCAGGACCGGACTTTGCTCACTCAGACGATGTAGCAACAAAGCTAGGGGTAAAGTCTGTACGTGTGATAGTCCACCTTTTACAGAGGTGGAGGTTAGCACTTACATCTGAAGAGCGCATGCAGCTCAGGGACTACTGTGCTGGGGTGGTCAGCTCTGAGGAAGGTGAGCCCAATCCAGTTCTTTCTCTTGTACCTAATCTGTCAGAGGTCTCAGGTCCCCTCCTCGGAGATGGGGAAAGAACAGCTATAGGCCTTAACACAGCCTCGGGTAAGAGCCTCTACAAACTGTGTGTTAAAGTGTACAACAAGAGATGGTTAGACGGGAGGGAAGACACGCCCTGGCGCAGTGTCCTTGGGCTGAACGATGATGTAAAGCCAGAGTGGCGAACGTTGTACAAACCACCGTTAACTAAAAGAACAGGTGACCTGCAGTGGAGAATACTGCATGGCATTGTCTCTGTAAACGCTTTTATCTGTATTTTAAACCCAGAGGTCACACATGAGTGTCCTTTTTGTTTACAGAGGGAGACAGTGTTTCATGCTTTTATGAACTGTTTGACTTCGTCCACTTTTTAGTGTTTTAGCGAGTGTCTTTGAGTGTTTTGACACGGTTTTTACCCCCACAGGTTTTTATCCTTGGTTTTAAATACACCAGAAAAGAAAGGTTCAAGTGTCAGCTGGTCAATTTTATCCTGGGCCAGGCGAAACTGGCCATCTACACCAGCAGAAAAAACAAAGTGACCCAGAACACACAACATGATGTTACTGTAATCTTTCAGAGACTGGTCAGAACAAGGGTCTTTGTTGATTTCAACTTTTATAAAAGTATGAATGACCTTGAACAGTTCCAACTGATGTGGTGTGATGGGGAGCCGTGTGTACTGGTGTAAATGATGAACTGTGGTGTGATGGGGAGCCGTGTGTACTGGTGTAAATGATGAACTGTGGTGTGATGGGGAGCCGTGTGTACTGGTGTAAATGATGAACTGTGGTGTGATGGGGTGTGTACTGGTGTAAATGATGAACTGTGGTGTGATGGGGAGCCGTGTGTACTGGTGTAAATGATGAACTGCTGTTTGCACGTGAGTTTGGATGAACTTTTATTTTAACTTCCTGTGTATTTTAATAGTTTTTTATCTAGGTTTTTGATGTGCCATTTATTTATTTATTTATTTATTTATTTATTTATTTATTTATCTTTATAAATGGACAACTTTATTTATTTAATTATTTAACTATTTATTTACTCAATTTCCCTTGTGAAATTTGCTGCTAAAGTGAACAAATAATTGGATTTAATAAATGACCATCAAAAGTCAGTCTCTCTCTCTCTCACCCTCTCTCTCTCTCTCTCTCTCTCTCTCTGACTCTCTCTCTGTCTCTCTGTCTCTCTCTCTCTCTCTCTCTCTCTGTCTCTCTCTCTCTCTCCCTCTCACCCTCTCTCTCTCTCTCTCACCCCCTCTCTCTCTCTCTCTCTCTCTCCCTCTCTCTCTCTCTCTCTCTCTCTGCGCATGCGCGGCGGAGAGGCGAGTGTGGCGTGTGGAGCGCGTGAGAGCGGTTGGCGTTTTGCCAATTTTTTCGGCACTAAAGTGCAATTCTTTTCCGTTTAAAATCTCGGAATATTAATATACTTATTGTGTGAGTGTGAGCGAGTGTGTGCAGACAATAGCTGTGTGTGTGAGTGTGTGCGCGCGTGTGTGTGTGCAGGTGCGTGTGAGTAGCGTGTCGGTGAAGCGTGGTTATGGCGGATCCGACCGCGAGGTTGTGTGAGAGTTTGACTCGCCGGCACGGTGTCCGTGTTGTGTGTCCGGCACGGTGTCCGTGTTGTGTGTCCGGCACGGTGTCCGTGTTGTGTGTCCGGCACGGTGTCCGTGTTGTGTGTCCGGCACGGTGTCCGTGTTGTGTGTCCGGCACGGTGTCCGTGTTGTGTGTCCGGCACGGTGTCCGTGTTGTGTGTCCGGCACGGTGTCCGTGTTGTGTGTCCGGTGAGTGTTGAAGAATGTTGTTTAGCAGTCGGTAACGTGGTGGGGCATGAGAACATTGTCTCTGCCTCCAGAATGAACAGTGCCATTGTGGTGTTTCTGAATAATGTTGAGAAAGTAAGAAATCTGATTCAGAAAGGCATCATTGTTAATAATGAGACAATACTGGTTTCTCCCCTCAGTTCCCCAGCTAAGAAAGTCTTGTTGTCCAACGTCCCTCCTTTTATTTCAGATGAAGCTACACTATATTGCCAAAAGTATTCGCTCACCCATCCAAATAATCAGAATCAGGTGTTCCAATCACTTCCACGGCCACAGGTGTGTAAAATCAAGCACCTAGGCATGCAGACTATTTTTACAAACATTTGTGAAAGAATGGGTCGCTCTCAGGAGCTCAGTGAATTCCAGCGTGGAACTGTGATAGGATGCCACCTGTGCAACAAATCCAGTCGTGAAATTTCCTCGCTCCTAAATATTCCACAGTCAACTGTCAGCTGTATTATAAGAACGTGGAAGTGTTTGGGAACGACAGCAACTCAGCCACGAAGTGGTAGGCCACGTAAACTGACGGAGCGGGGTCAGCGGATGCTGAGGTGCATAGTGCGAAGAGGTCTCCAACTTTCTGCAGAGTCAATCGCTACAGACCTCCAAACTTCATGTGGCCTTCAGATTAGCTCAAGAACAGTGCGCAGAGAGCTTCATGGAATGGGTTTCCATGGCCGAGCAGCTGCATCCGAGCCATACATCACCAAGTGCAATGCAAAGCGTCGGATGCAGTGGTGTAAAGCACGCCGCCACTGGACTCTAGAGCAGTGGAGACGCGTTCTCTGGAGTGACGAATCGCGCTTCTCCATCTGGCAATCTGATGGACGAGTCTGGGTTTGGCGGTTGCCAGGAGAACGGTACTTGTCTGACTGCATTGTGCCAAGTGTAAAGTTTGGTGAAGGGGGGATTATGGTGTGGGGTTGTTTTTCAGGAGCTGGGCTTGGCCCCTTAGTTCCAGTGAAAGGAACTCTGAATGCTTCAGCATACCAAGACATTTAGGACAATTCCATGCTCCCAACTTTGTGGGAACCGTTTGGAGCTGGCCCCTTCCTCTTCCAACATGACTGTGCACCAGTGCACAAAGCAAGGTCCATAAAGACATGGATGACAGAGTCTGGTGTGGATGAACTTGACTGGCCTGCACAGAGTCCTGACCTCAACCCGATAGAACACCTTTGGGATGAATTAGAGCGGAGACTGAGAGCCAGGCCTTCTCGTCCAACATCAGTGTGTGACCTCACAAATGCGCTTCTGGAAGAATGGTCAAAAATTCCCATAAACACACTCCTAAACCTTGTGGACAGCCTTCCCAGAAGAGTTGAAGCTGTTATAGCTGCAAAGGGTGGACCGACGTCATATTGAACCCTATGGATTAGGAATGGGATGTCACTTAAGTTCATATGCGTGTCAAGGCAGGTGAGCGAATACTTGTGGCAATATAGTGTATCTGTAAAGAACTGTCTCTGTACGGGCGAATTGTCTCCCCCATTAAGAGAATCCCTCTTGGCTGTAAGTCCCCACTGGTTAAACACTTGGTTTCTTTTAGAAGAATGGTCTTCATGGTTTTTAAAGAAGGTGTGGAAGAGCTGAATGCCGTTTTTAAATTCAGAGTTGAAGGCTTTGACTACAATCTGTTTGTTTCTTCTGATACAGATATTAAGTGTTTTAAATGTGGAAAAACTGGTCATCTTGCTCGGGCCTGCCCTGAGAGGCAGAGTGACCCTGGTGTTTCTGAGCGACCGGGGCAGGACGCAGCTCAGTCGGCTGGGGTCGTTCCCCCTGCGGCTACAGTTCGGCCGGCTGCTGAGGGCCCCGGAGCTGCTGCTGCACCAGACCCGAAAGAGAGTGAGCCCCAAGCCCAGCCTGCAACCCAGAAGCCCACTGGAGCTGCAACAGCCCCGGAAAAGCCATGCACGGCCGAACCGGCCGCGGAAGAGCCATGCTCGGCTCAACCGGACCGGGAGAAGCCTTGCTCCACTGAGAAGAGCTCAGTGGGTTCTGGAGCAGTGCTGGAGCTGCCTGCGCTGGCAGAGGCAGGCACGGAGGTGCAGAGCGAACGCCCGGAGACACCGGACACTACACCAGTGCAGGGGGACGGGGGAGACGTGGACATGGTGGATGAGCCCCTCTTTAAAGTGCCGAATAAAAGGAAAAAGCAAGGTAAGGGACGGGGAAAAAAGCAGGCAAAAAAGGACACAAAGATGGAGGAATGGGAATCAGACAGTGATGACTGCATGTCAGACTCTGTTTTAATGTTCGATTCTCAGGAGGAACAGGTTAATGTTGTGTACAGCGCTGATGATATTAAAGAATTTTTAAGGAACACCAAATGGCAGAAAAATGTAGCATTGGAAGAGTTTTTCCCAGACCGTAAGCAGTTTATTCACGACGTTAAGTTCTTCAGCAGAGAAGGTGCGTTTATTGATGTTGAAATTTTCCGTCTGAAGAAACTGATCACAAGAGTGAATAAGGAAAACTCTGATGATGACTAGTGTGGTGTTTTTTTATGGTAGAGTGGTTTTTACCCTCTGTTTAATTTTATTTATTTTATTTATTTTTATGAAAGGAGTTAATATTGCGAGTTTAAATATTAATGGAGCAAGAGAGCAAATCAAGAGAGCTAAACTGTATGAAGTTTTAAAGCAGAAGCACACTGACGTTGCCATGCTGCAGGAAACCCACAGCGATACCAGCAATGCTGCTGATTGGGTGAAGGAGTGGGATGGGTTGGTGATTTTAAGCCATAACACAACGCTCAGTGGTGGAGTCGCCTTGCTCTTTACTCACAGTTTTATTCCTTGTTCTTATTCAGTTGAAGAATTTTTAAA
>NC_080737.1:20612023-20637023 GCF_019097595.1 Hemibagrus wyckioides | reverse complement strand
GACACACATACACACTCATACACACACACACAGACACATACAGACACACATACACACTCATACACACACACAGACACATACAGACACACATACACACTCATACACACACACAGACACACACACTCATACACACACACACAGACACATACAGACACACATACACACTCATACACACACACAGACACATACAGACACATACACACTCATACACACACACAGACACATACAGACACACATACACACTCATACACACACACAGACACACACACTCATACACACACACAGACACATACAGACACACATACACACTCATACACACACACAGACACACACACTCATACACACACACAGACACATACAGACACACATACACACTCATACACACACACACAGACACATACAGACACACATACACACACACAGACACATACAGACACACATACACACTCATACACACACACAGACACATACAGACACACACACACACTCATACACACACACAGACACATACAGACACACATACACACTCATACACACACACAGACACATACAGACACACACACACACTCATACACACACACAGACACATACAGACACACACACACACTCATACACACACACAGACACATACAGACACACACTCTCATACACACACACAGACACATACAGACACACATACACACTCATACACACACACAGACACATACAGACACACACACTCATACACACACACAGACACATACAGACACACATACACACTCATACACACACACACAGACACATACAGACACACATACACACACACAGACACATACAGACACACATACACACACACAGACACATACAGACACACATACACACTCATACACACACAGACACATACAGACACACATACACACACACAGACACATACAGACACACATACACACTCATACACACACACAGACACATACAGACACACATACACACACACAGACACATACAGACACACACACACACTCATACACACACACAGACACATACAGACACACACACACACTCATACACACACACAGACACATACAGACACACACTCTCATACACAGACACATACAGACACACATACACACTCATACACACACACACACACACACACATACAGACACACATACACACTCATACACACAGACACACACACTCATACACACACACAGACACATACACACAGACACACACACTCATACACACACAGACACACACACTCATACACACACACAGACACATACAGACACACATACACACTCATACACACACACACAGACACATACAGACACACATACACACACACAGACACATACAGACACACATACACACACACAGACACATACAGACACACATACACACTCATACACACACAGACACATACAGACACACATACACACACACAGACACATACAGACACACATACACACTCATACACACACACAGACACATACAGACACACATACACACACACAGACACATACAGACACACACACACACTCATACACACACACAGACACATACAGACACACACACACACTCATACACACACACAGACACATACAGACACACACTCTCATACACAGACACATACAGACACACATACACACTCATACACACACACACACACACACACATACAGACACACATACACACTCATACACACAGACACACACACTCATACACACACACACAGACACATACACACTCATACACACACTCATACACACACACAGACACACACACTCATACACAGACACATACACACTCATTCATACACACACAGACACACACACACATACACACTCATACACACACACTCATACACACACACACAGACACAGTGTTTTAAAGTGCAGAATTCCCTTCCCTGTAGTGTGTGTTGATAAACCCATTCCATGTAGAGTTATTTGATGAAATGAAATTTGACTCAGGAATCAGGAGTTACAGTGATTATAAACCAGGTTATTTTGTAGGTGTTTTTAATACTAATTCTTTTTAATAATCAGATTAATCTCAGTAGACTGTCTCCTGTAGTGGTTGTGGTGCCTCTCTCATCTCCCCTTTGTCCACTGCTCCCAGTCATGGACAATCAACTGTCCTTCTCCTCCCATGCTGCTAATGTGACACGCTCATGTCGGTGTCTTCTGTACAACAGCAAAAGGATTTGACCATTCCTATCCACACAGGCTACTCAAGTGCTTATTCACTGAGACTGGACTACTGCAGCTCTTTACTGGCAGGTCTTCCTCTGAACACAATTCATCCACTGCAACCTGCCAAAGTTCTCCCACACCACCCCACTGCTGCTCCTCCACTGGCTTCCTGTAGCTGCATCAGATTAAAAAAACTGACCAGCACCATCTGACCTCAAAGATCTTATTACTCCTCACACTGACCCTCACTCCCTCAGGTCCACTAGCACTACCTGACTGGTCCACCATCTCTCAGGGTCCACATCTAGACTCTTCTCTGTTCTGCACCAAGGTGGTGGAGTGAACTTCCCCTAGACGTACAGCTGAGTCACTGACCATCTTTTAACGACAGGTGAAGACTGTGTGTGTGTGTGTGTGTGTGTGTGCACGCTGTAACTTTTACTCCAGCGCCTCCTACAGGTGCAGTGTCTAGTTTAATTTTTGTCCTGTTACTGTTGATGTGGTGTTTATACATAGCACAGGTTTATCCCTATGATGCTAATGGTAGCTATAACTAACCAACACACACACACACACATTAGATTAGATTAGACTACATTCATCGTTATTGTTATCAATGGATCCATAACATCTGGTCAGGTACCAACTACCTTCAAGAAACAAGAGTTATCCCCATACTGAAGAAACCCGCTCTGGATCCCTCTGACATCAATAATTACAGACCGGTATCACTCCTCTCCTTTCTTTTAAAAATTCTCGAACGAATTGTTTGTAATCAGTTGTCTGACCATCTCCTGCAGAAGAACCTCCATGATCCCAAGCAGTCTGGCTTCAAAGCAGCACATTCCACAGAGACTGCCCTTTTGGCGGTCACTGAGAAACTACATGCTACATGAGGTGATGAAGAGGTGATGAGGTGATGAAGAGGCGATGAGGAGGTGATGAGGAGGTGATGAGGAGGTGATGAGGAGGTGATGAGGAGGTGATGAAGAGGTGATGAGGAGGTGATGAGGAGGTGATGAGGTGATGAGGAGGTGATGAAGAGTTGATGAGGAGGTGATGAAGAGGTGATGAGGTGATGAGGTGATGAAGAGGTGATGAGGAGGTGATGAAGAGGTGATGAAGAGTTGAGGTGATGAGGAGGTTATGAAAAGGTGATGAGGCGATGAGGAGGTGATGAGGAGGTGATGAGTTGATGAGGTGATGAGGAGGTTATGAAAAGGTGATGAAGAGGTGATGAGGTGATGAAGAGGTGATGAAGAGGTGATGAGGTGATGAGGAGGTTATGAAAAGGTGATGAGGAGGTGATGAAGAGGTGATGAGGCGATGAGGAGGTTATGAAAAGGTGATGAGGAGGTGATGAAGAGGTGATGAAGAGGTGATGAGGTGATGAAGAGGTGATGAGGTGATGAAGAGGTGATGAGGTGATGAGGAGGTTATGAAAAGGTGATGAAGAGGTGATGAGGAGGTGATGAAGAGGTGATGAGGTGATGAAGAGGTGATGAAGAGGTGATGAGGAGGCGATGAGGAGGTGATGAAGAGGTGATGATGAGGTGATGAAGAGGTGATGAGGAGGCGATGAGGTGATGAAGAGGTGATGAGGAGGCGATGAGGAGGTGATGAAGAGGTGATGATGAGGTGATGAAGAGGTGATGAGGAGGCGATGAGGAGGTGATGAAGAGGTGATGATGAGGTGATGAAGAGGTGATGAGGTGATGAGGAGGTTATGAAAAGGTGATGAAGAGGTGATGAGGTGATGAAGAGGTGATGAAGAGGTGATGAAGAGGTGAAGAGGTGATGAGGTGATGAAGAGGTGATGAAGAGGTGATGAGGTGATGAGGAGGTGATGAAGAGGTGATGAGGTGATGAGGAGGTGATGAGGAGGTGATGAAGAGGTGATGAGGTGATGAAGAGGTGATGAGGTGATGAAGAGGTGATGAGGTGATGAAGAGGTGATGAAGAGGTGATGAGGTGATGAAGAGGTGATGAAGAGGTGATGAGGTGATGAAGAGGTGATGAAGAGGTGATGAAGAGGTGATGAGGTGATGAGGAGGTGATGAGGAGGCGATGAGGAGGTGATGAAGAGGTGATGAGGTGATGAAGAGGTGATGAGGTGATGAGGAGGTGATGAAGAGGTGATGAGGCGATGAGGAGGTGATGAGGTGATGAGGAGGTGATGAAGAGGTGATGAAGAGGTGATGAGGAGGTGATGAGGTGATGAGGAGGTGATGAAGAGGTGATGAGGTGATGAGGAGGTGATGAAGAGGTGATGAAGAGGTGATGAGGCGATGAGGAGGTGATGAAGAGGTGATGAGGTGATGAGGCGATGAGGAGGTGATGAGGTGATGAAGAGGTGATGAGGTGATGAAGAGGTGATGAGGAGGTGATGAAGAGGTGATGAGGTGATGAAGAGGTGATGAAGAGGTGATGAAGAGGTGATGAGGTGATGAGGAGGTGATGAGGAGGCGATGAGGAGGTGATGAAGAGGTGATGAGGTGATGAAGAGGTGATGAGGTGATGAGGTGATGAAGAGGTGATGAGGCGATGAGGAGGTTATGAAAAGGTGATGAGGAGGTGATGAAGAGGTGATGAGGTGATGAGGAGGTGATGAAGAGGTGATGAAGAGGTGATGAGGAGGTGATGAGGTGATGAGGAGGTGATGAAGAGGTGATGAAGAGGTGATGAGGAGGTGATGAGGTGATGAGGAGGTGATGAAGAGGTGATGAAGAGGTGATGAAGAGGTGATGAGGAGGTGATGAGGTGATGAGGAGGTGATGAAGAGGTGATGAAGAGGTGATGAGGAGGTGATGAGGTGATGAGGAGGTGATGAAGAGGTGAGGAGGTGATGAAGAGGTGATGAAGAGGCGATGAAGAGGTGATGAAGAGGTGATGAAGAGGCGATGAAGAGGTGATGAAGAGGTGATGAAGAGGCGATGAAGAGGTGATGAAGTGATGAGGAGGTGATGAAGAGGTGATGAAGAGGTGATGAAGAGGCGATGAAGAGGTGATGAAGAGGTGAGGAGGTGATGAAGAGGTGATGAAGAGGCGATGAGGTGATGAAGAGGTGATGAAGAGGTGAGGAGGTGATGAAGAGGTGATGAAGAGGTGATGAAGAGGTGATGAGGTGATGAGGAGGTGATGAAGAGGTGATGAGGTGATGAGGAGGTGATGAAGAGGTGATGAAGAGGTGATGAGGCGATGAGGAGGTGATGAAGAGGTGATGAGGTGATGAGGCGATGAGGAGGTGATGAGGTGATGAAGAGGTGATGAGGTGATGAAGAGGTGATGAGGAGGTGATGAAGAGGTGATGAGGTGATGAAGAGGTGATGAAGAGGTGATGAAGAGGTGATGAAGAGGTGATGAGGTGATGAGGAGGTGATGAGGAGGCGATGAGGAGGTGATGAAGAGGTGATGAGGTGATGAGGAGGTGATGAAGAGGTGATGAGGCGATGAGGAGGTTATGAAAAGGTGATGAGGAGGTGATGAGGTGATGAGGAGGTGATGAGGTGATGAGGAGGTGATGAAGAGGTGATGAAGAGGTGATGAGGAGGTGATGAGGTGATGAGGAGGTGATGAAGAGGTGATGAGGTGATGAGGAGGTGATGAAGAGGTGATGAAGAGGTGATGAGGCGATGAGGAGGTGATGAAGAGGTGATGAGGCGATGAGGAGGTGATGAGGTGATGAAGAGGTGATGAGGTGATGAAGAGGTGATGAGGAGGTGATGAAGAGGTGATGAGGAGGTGATGAGGAGGTGATGAAGAGGTGATGAAGAGGTGATGAAGAGGTGATGAGGCGATGAAGAGGTGATGAGGCGATGAGGAGGTGATGAAGAGGTGATGAGGTGATGAAGAGGTGATGAGGAGGTGATGAAGAGGTGATGAGGAGGTGATGAAGAGGTGATGAGGAGGTGATGAGGAGGTGATGAAGAGGTGATGAGGCGATGAGGAGGTGATGAAGAGGTGATGAGGTGATGAAGAGGTGATGAGGAGGTGATGAAGAGGTGATGAGGAGGTGATGAAGAGGTGATGAGGAGGTGATGAGGAGGTGATGAAGAGGTGATGAGGCGATGAAGAGGTGATGAGGCAATGAGGAGGTTATGAAAAGGTGATGAAGAGGTGATGAGGCGATGAGGAGGTGATGAAGAGGTGATGAAGAGGTGATGAAGAGGTGATGAGGCGATGAAGAGGTGATGAGGCGATGAGGAGGTTATGAAAAGGTGATGAGGCGATGAGGAGGTGATGAAGAGGTGATGAGGTGATGAAGAGGTGATGAAGAGGTGATGAAGAGGTGATGAGGAGGTGATGAAGAGGTGATGAGGAGGTGATGAAGAGGTGATGAGGAGGTGATGAGGAGGTGATGAGGAGGTGATGAAGAGGTGATGAAGAGGTGATGAGGCGATGAGGAGGTTATGAAAAGGTGATGAAGAGGTGATGAGGCGATGAGGAGGTGATGAAGAGGTGATGAGGTGATGAAGAGGTGATGAGGTGATGAAGAGGTGATGAAGAGGTGATGAAGAGGTGATGAAGAGATGATGAAGAGGTGATGAGGTGATGAAGAGGTGATGAGGTGATGATGAGGAGGTGATGAAGAGGTGATGAAGAGGTGATGAGGTGATGAAGAGGTGATGAGGTGATGAAGAGGTGATGAAGAGGTGATGAGGAGGTGATGAAGAGGTGATGAAGAGGTGATGAGGTGATGAAGAGGTGATGAGGTGATGATGAGGTGATGAAGAGGTGATGAGGAGGTGATGAGGTGATGAGGTGATGAAGAGGTGATGAGGTGATGAAGAGGTAATGAGGAGGTGATGAGGAGGTGATGAAGAGGTGATGAGGTGATGAAGAGGTGATGAAGAGGTGATGAAGAGGTGATGAGGTGATGATGTGATGAGGAGGTGATGAAGAGGTGATGAGGTGATGAAGAGGTGATGAGGTGATGAGGAGGTGATGAAGAGGTGATGAGGTGATGATGTGATGAGGAGGTGATGAAGAGGTGATGAAGAGGTGATGAGGTGATGATGTGATGAGGAGGTGATGAAGAGGTGATGAAGAGGTGATGAGGTAATGAAGAGGTGATGAGGAGGTGATGAGGAGGTGATGAAGAGGTGATGAAGAGGTGATGAAGAGGTGATGATGAGGTGATGATGAGGTGATGAAGAGGTGATGAAGAGGTGATGAAGAGGTGATGAGGTGATGATGTGATGAGGAGGTGATGAAGAGGTGATGAAGAGGTGATGAGGTGATGATGTGATGAGGAGGTGATGAAGAGGTGATGAAGAGGTGATGAGGTGATGATGTGATGATGTGATGAGGAGGTGATGAAGAGGTGATGAAGAGGTGATGAGGAGGTGATGAGGAGGTGATGAGGAGGTGATGAAGAGGTGATGAGGTGATGAGGTGATGAGGAGGTGATGAAGAGGTGATGAAGAGGTGATGAGGTGATGATGTGATGAGGAGGTGATGAAGAGGTGATGAAGAGGTGATGAGGTGATGATGTGATGAGGAGGTGATGAAGAGGTGATGAAGAGGTGATGAGGTGATGATGTGATGAGGAGGTGATGAAGAGGTGATGAAGAGGTGATGAGGAGGTGATGAGGAGGTGATGAGGAGGTGATGAAGAGGTGATGAGGTGATGAGGAGGTGATGAAGAGGTGATGAGGTGATGAGGTGATGAGGAGGTGATGAAGAGGTGATGAAGAGGTGATGAGGTGATGATGTGATGAGGAGGTGATGAAGAGGTGATGAAGAGGTGATGAGGTGATGATGTGATGAGGAGGTGATGAAGAGGTGATGAAGAGGTGATGAGGTGATGATGTGATGAGGAGGTGATGAAGAGGTGATGAAGAGGTGATGAGGTGATGATGTGATGAGGAGGTGATGAAGAGGTGATGAAGAGGTGATGAGGTGATGAAGAGGTGATGAGGAGGTGATGAGGAGGTGATGAAGAGGTGATGAAGAGGTGATGATGAGGTGATGATGAGGTGATGAGGAGGTGATGAGGAGGTGATGAAGAGGTGATGAAGAGGTGATGAAGAGGTGATGATGAGGTGATGAGGAGGTGATGAAGAGGTGATGAGGTGATGATGTGATGAGGAGGTGATGAAGAGGTGATGAAGAGGTGATGAGGTGATGATGTGATGAGGAGGTGATGAAGAGGTGATGAAGAGGTGATGAGGTGATGATGTGATGAGGAGGTGATGAAGAGGTGATGAAGAGGTGATGAGGTGATGAAGAGGTGATGAGGAGGTGATGAAGAGGTGATGAAGAGGTGATGATGAGGTGATGATGAGGTGATGAGGAGGTGATGAGGAGGTGATGAAGAGGTGATGATGAGGTGATGATGAGGTGATGAAGAGGTGATGAAGAGGTGAGGAGGTGATGAAGAGGTGAGGAGGTGATGAAGAGGTGATGAAGAGGTGATGAGGTGATGAAGAGGTGATGAGGTGATGAAGAGGTGATGAGGAGGTGATGAAGAGGTGATAAAGAGGTGATAAAGAGGTGATGATGAGGTGATGAGGAGGTGATGAAGAGGTGATGAGGTGATGAGGTGATGAAGAGGTGATGAGGTGATGAGGAGGTGATGAAGAGGTGATGAGGTGATGAAGAGGTGATGAGGTGATGAGGAGGCGATGAGGAGGTGATGAAGAGGTGATGAGGTGATGAAGAGGTGATGAGGTGATGAGGTGATGAAGAGGTGATGAGGAGGTGATGATGAGGCGATGAAGAGGTGATGAGGAGGTGATGAAGAGGTGATGATGAGGTGATGAGGTGATGAAGAGGTGATGAGGTGATGAAGAGGTGATGAAGAGGTGATGAAGAGGTGATGAGGTGATGAAGAGGTGATGAGGTGATGAAGAGGTGATGAAGAGGTGATGAAGAGGTGATGAAGAGGTGATGAGGTGATGAAGAGGTGATGATGAGGTGATGATGAGGTGATGAAGAGGTGATGAGGTGATGAAGAGGTGATGATGAGGTGATGATGAGGTGATGAAGAGGTGATGAAGAGGTGATGAAGAGGTGATGATGAGGTGATGAAGAAGTGATGAAGAAGTGATGAAGAGGTGATGAGGTGATGAAGAGGTGATGAGGTGATGAAGAGGTGATGATGAGGTGATGAGGTGATGAAGAGGTGATGAGGTGATGAAGAGGTGATGATGAGGTGATGAAGAGGTGATGAAGAGGTGATGAAGAGGTGATGAGGTGATGAAGAAGTGATGAAGAAGTGATGAAGAGGTGATGAGGTGATGAAGAGGTGATGAGGTGATGAAGAGGTGATGAAGAAGTGATGAAGAGGTGATGAAGAGGTGATGAGGTGATGAAGAGGTGAAGAGGTGATGAAGAGGTGATGATGAGGTGATGAAGAAGTGATGAAGAGGTGATGAGGTGATGAAGAGGTGATGATGAGGTGATGAAGAAGTGATGAAGAGGTGATGAGGTGATGAAGAGGTGATGAAGAGGTGATGAAGAGGTGATGAAGAGGTGATGATGAGGTGATGATGAGGTGATGAAGAGGTGATGAGGTGATGAAGAGGTGATGATGAGGTGATGAAGAAGTGATGAAGAAGTGATGAAGAGGTGATGAGGTGATGAAGAGGTGATGAGGTGATGAAGAGGTGATGAAGAGGTGATGAAGAGGTGATGAAGAGGTGATGAGGTGATGAAGAGGTGATGAAGAGGTGATGAAGAGGTGATGAAGAGGTGATGAAGAGGTGATGAAGAAGTGATGAAGAGGTGATGAGGTGATGAAGAGGTGATGATGAGGTGATGAAGAGGTGATGAAGAGGTGATGAAGAAGTGATGAAGAAGTGATGAAGAGGTGATGAAGAGGTGATGAAGAGGTGATGAGGTGATGAAGAGGTGATGAAGAGGTGATGAAGAAGTGATGAAGAAGTGATGAAGAAGTGATGAAGAGGTGATGAAGAAGTGATGAAGAGGTGATGATGAGGTGATGAAGAGGTGATGAAGAGGTGATGAAGAGGTGATGAAGAAGTGATGAAGAAGTGATGAAGAAGTGATGAAGAGGTGATGAAGAAGTGATGAAGAGGTGATGATGAGGTGATGAAGAGGTGATGAAGAGGTGATGAAGAAGTGATGAAGAAGTGATGAAGAAGTGATGAAGAGGTGATGAAGAAGTGATGAAGAGGTGATGTTATTTAACTTAACACACTGCAGTCTGTTGGTCAGAATGTCCAGTATCCAAAACAAAGGATGTTGTTTATGCCAAGGTCAGAGTTTAGTGACCTGCTCAGAGGGATGACTGTATTATACACTGAACTGAAATCAACACACAGCATTCTTGTATGTGTGTTCCTGTTGTCCAGGTCAGTTAATTGACAAATTGGTCAGTGTCCAGTGTGATTGGAAGGCTGGTTTTTAGGTGATCTAGGACTAACCCCTCAAACCACTTCATGATTATGGTGTGAGTCCTGCAGGGCGGTCATTCAGGCACTCTGGAGAGCTTAGGCAGCTGGACGATGGATGAGGTTCTGAAGCAAGTTGGTGAGTTATTGGTTATATTATTGATTATTTAGATATGGAATGTAATCATGAGTAGTTTAAATATGGTTTTATAGAAAGGACAACACACACACACACACACACACACACACACACACAGTATGAAAACACAGTTGTGTGTGTTTATAACAAAGGTGTGAAGTGACATTCATTTAAACTGTGTGTGTGTGTGTGTGTGTGTGTGTGTGTGTGTGTGTGTGTGGATGATCACACTTGCACAAGTACAGCTACAGGTGCTAGAGAATGTTACACAGAACCGTAACACACACACACACACACACACACACACACACACGCAAAAGAATTTATATTAAAGTTGCGCTTCAGCATTAAACAACATTAAACAGCTTTAGAGGAGCTGAAAGAAACACCATGACGTCACACATTACAACTTGCATTGTGTGTGTGTGTGTGTGTGTGTGTGTGTGTGTGTGTGTGTGTGTGTGTATTGAGTTGCAGGTGACACCCCCTCCCCTCTCTCTCTCTCTTTGTGGCTCTGTTCTTTAGAAATGTTAATCCGGTCGAAGAGAAGTTTCGAAACACACACACACACACACACACACACACACACACACACACACAGCTCGTGTGAAAGTGAAGAGGATTTTCTTTACTCTGCTCTGAATTGCGCGCGCTGGAACTTTATTCCTAACTGCGCTGTTTTCTGTTTATTTCCTGTATATATTTTTTTGTTTATTTTGGAGAAAAAAACTGAAAACTTTATTTGAATGTAAAATCTTTACTTTAATAATCTCTTTATTTTATTAGTATTAGCAGTATTTTGGTTATGAATATGTACAGCATGCTGGATCACGAGCTGAAAAGTCCGCTTCAGCACGCGACCGTCATGATGCCGGTAAATGGTAGCATGCACGTGAGCTCCACACCGGCCGCCCCGGGAGATCAGAAGAGCTCCGAGTCTCTGGATAAAGTCAAGCGGCCAATGAACGCCTTCATGGTGTGGTCCCGCGGCCAGAGGCGCAAGATGGCGCAGGAGAACCCGAAGATGCACAACTCTGAGATCAGTAAGCGGCTCGGTGCGGAGTGGAAGCTGCTCGCGGACGCGCAGAAACGGCCCTTTATCGACGAAGCCAAGCGGCTGCGCGCGCAGCACGTGAAGGAGCATCCCGACTACAAGTATAAACCGCGGCGCAAAACTAAACCCGCAGCCAAGAAGGATTGTCCGGTGAGCGCGCTCCCGCTAAGCGACGGGTTCCTGAGCGGAAGTGCACGGATGGAGGGTTACGGCTGGGGCACGGCGGGAGGATACGAGAACGCGCAGGGGGACGCGCTCGGTTACACCCCGCAGATTCACCGGTACGACTTGTCGAGCTTCCAGCCGAGCTACACGAGCGCGTACAGGTGAGTTCCGCGCGCGCAAAGCCGGCAAACACGGAGGTGTGACGTCAAATTACAGAGCGGCACGTGCCCACATAACATTCTATAAAATATGCATCTTACATTCTTTTGTTTCTTTATTTGTTTTGTTTGATTTTCTGTCAGGTGTGATTCATTCCAGGTGTGATTCCAGTACTCAGTGAGGTGTGAGACAGAGCCCAGGCTGATCTGATGATGATGATGATGATGATGTGTGTGTGTGTTAACATGAGAGAAAAAAAGAAATAAAATCAGAATGAAGTAAAGATAAACTGAAGAACACTGAGACTTTATTATTATATTATAGTCTTTATTATGCCACAGTAAAATTCTTTCTTTTCATATCACAACTTTGAATGTTTGGGTCAGAGCACAGGGTCAGCTGTGATACTGCCCCGGAGCAGTGAGGGGTCAGCCTGGTGATGCTGGGGCTTCAACCTAAATCCTCCAATCAACAACCCAGAGCCTTGAGCCCCACTGACCTCAGCAATCTCCTGACCTTCTCTCTCTCTGTCTCTCTCTCTCCAGTCCGGTGCAGTACAGTACCATAGATACTCCTCAGTCCAGCTCGGTCATGTCCACAGGTAAGCCTGGTCAGATGACTCGGCCCTCATGCAGCAGTGGTGTGAATCTGCCCGGTGCTCCGTTACAGCCTGACCAGAGGGAGGTGATTAGCCTGTGCACCCCGAGTGGAAGTGGAGACACAGAGGGGAGCTACAGCGCTAACCTGCAGCAGCATTACCTCACTGGGCCCACCTCACTCACACACATCTGAATTCACAGAGGGAGTGGGCGTGTCTTCACCAGGGTCATGTGACTCCATTAACAAAGAGCTGTGAAGTGAGTGTTTATAACCAGAGGAAAACTCTGAGATCAGACGTCTGATATTCGTTAACATCTGATAACGTTAGCATTATTTTACTGTAAAGGATCATGGCACCACACACACACAGTGCTGTAAACACTGCTGCTGTCTGTAGAAGTTTGATGATTTAGAGAAAAAAAATGGAATTAAATATTTGCACATGACATTAAAACACACTGTTCACACACTGCTCTTAAAGGTGAAGCATTAACACACACACGAGCTGGACAAAAACACGCAAAGGTAATAAAGTATTTTATTATTTTTGTGTCTCTTAGTTTCTATTTTTTGTAACACACACTCACATACACTGTCTCTCTCCCTCTTATGCGCACACACACACACAGACCCCTGTGTGTGTGAAGTCAGTCTTTATTCTGATGATAATGAGATGCTCCACAGCAACTAATCAGGGCTTACAGGTTGGGGGGGGTGGGGTGCATGTGCTAATGTTCTATGGAAGTTGAGGGGCCTGTGTGTGTGTGTGTGTGTGTGTGTGTGAGAGAGAGTGTGTGCGTGTCGTTACAAACACAAACCACAAGAATGGAAATTCCATTGTGCTACGTGTTTAAAACAGCAAGCAGTGTTTATAACTGTTACACTGATACACACACAGTGTAACACACACCCTGTATCTGAGAATAAAATCAACACAAGGCAAAAAAAAATTAGAAGACTAAACATCACACTCCTTCATTAGCAGGTTAGTAGCGTGTGTGTGTGAGAATTCCTCCTTAATCCTCCTTAAGCATCATGTCTCCTAGGAACAAACAGGGTTCTACAGGGTTTCCCAGGAAACAGCAATACCAATACGCACAATTATTCTTTAATGACAAAATCTAGCCATGGGGGTCACAGTCCAGTGACTTCTGTGCCAGTCCCAAGTCTGGATAAATAGAGAGGGTTGCGTCAGGAAGGGCATCCGGCGTAAAACATTGCCAAATTTAACCATGCGAATCGCCAGTACTCTAAATTTCATACCGGATCGGTCGAGGCCCGGGTTAACAACGACCACCATCGGCGCCATTGACCTACAGGGCGCTGGTGGAAATTGGGCTACTGTTGGTGGAAGAAGTAGAGGAGGGAGGAGAGTGTGCAGACAGAGAGAGAAGAGGAAAGGTAAGAGTGTAGGACTGAGAATAGGAACTCTGAATGTTGGTACTATGACAGGGAAAGGTAGAGAACTGACTGATATGATGGAGAGAAGGAAGGTGGATATACTGTGTGTACAGGAGACCAGGGGGAAGGGGAGCAAGGCTCGTAGTATAGGAGCAGGATTCAAGCTGTTTTATTATGGGGTGGATAGTAAGAGAAATGGGGTAGGTGTGGTCCTGAAGGAGGAGTTTGTGAGGAATGTTCTGGAGGTGAACAGAGTGTCAGACAGGGTGATGAGTCTGAAGTTAGAGGATGAAGGGGTGATGTTGAATGTTGTTAGTGGTTATGCCCCACAGGTAGGTTGAGAGTTAGAGGAGAAAGAGAGATTCTGGAGAGAATTAGATGAGGTGATAGAGAGTATTCCCACAGAGGAGAGAGTGGTGATAGGAGCAGATTTTAATGGACATGCTGGTGAGGGGAACACAGGTGATGAGGAGGTGAGGGGCAAGTTTGGAGTTAAGGAAAGGAACCTTGAAGGACAGATGGTAGTGGACTTTGCTAAGAGGATGGACATGGCTGTGGTTAACACTTATTTTCAGAAGAGGGAGGAGCATAGAGTGACTTACAAGAGTGGAGGTAGGAGCACACAGGTAGACTACATCCTATGTAGAAGAGACAATCTGAAAGAGATTAGTGACTGTAAAGTGGTAGTGGGAGAGAGTGTAGCCAGACAGCATAGGATGGTGGTGTGTAGGATGACTTTGATGGTCTGTAAGCAGAGGTCAAAGATAGAGATGGAGAAGAAAACCAAGTGGTGGAAGCTGAAAAAGGAGGAATGTTGTGAGGAATTTAGACAGAAGTTGAGGCAGGCTCTGGGTGGTCAGGTAGTGCTGCCAGATGACTGGGAAACTACAGCAGAAGTGATCAGGGAGACAGGAAGAAAGATGCTGGGTGTGTCATCTGGAAAGAGGAAAGAAGATAAGGAGACTTGGTGGTGGAATGAGGAAGTTCAGGATAGTATTCAGAGGAAGAGGTTAGCCAAGAAGAAGTGGGACATGGACAGGACTGAAGAGAATAGACAGGAATACAAGGAGTTACAGCACAGAGTGAAGAGGGAGGTGAAGAGGGAGGGGTCTAAGGCCAAGCAGAAGGCGTATGATGAGTTGTACACTAGGTTAGACACTAGAGATGGAGAGAAGGAATTGTACAGTTAGCTAGGCAGAGGGATCGAGATGGGAAGGATGTGCAGCAAGTTAGAGTTATTAAGGATAGAGATGGAAAGATGCTCACAAGTGAGGAGAGTGTACAGAGGAGATGGAAGGAGAACTTTGAAGAGCTGATGAATGAGGAAAATGAGAGGGAAAAAAGAGTAGAAGGGGTGAACTCTGTGGAACAGGAAGTAGATAAGATTAGAAAGGATGAAGTCAGGAAGGCTTTGAAGAGGATGAAAAGTGGAAAGGCAGTTGGTCCTGACGACATCCCGGTGGAGGTCTGGAAGTGTCTAGGAGAGGCGGCAGTGGAATTTTTAACTAGTCTGTTTAACAGGGTTTTAGAGAGTGAGAAGATGCCTGAGGAATGGAGAAGAAGTGTATTAGTGCCGATCTTTAAGAATAAGGGTGACATGCAGAGTTGCAGCAACTATAGGGGGATAAAGTTGATGAGCCATACAATGAAGCTCTGGGAAAGAGGGTTAAGAAGGTTAAGGAAGGTAGTGGAAATTTGTGAGCAGCAGTATGGCTTCATGCCCAGAAAGAGCACAACAGATGCAATTTTTGCTCTGAGAATGTTGATGGAGAAGTATAGGGATGGTCAGAGAGAGCTGCACTGTGTGTTTGTAGACTTGGAGAAAGCGTATGACAGGGTGCCAAGAGAAGAGCTGTGGTACTGTATGAGGAAGTCAGGAGTAGCAGAGAAGTATGTCAGAGTGGTGCAGGACATGTATGAGAGGAGCAGGACAGTGGTGAGGTGTGCTGTAGGTCAGACAGAGGAGTTCAGAGTGGAGGTGGGACTGCATCAGGGATCGGCTCTGAGCCCCTTCCTGTTTGCTATGCTGATGGACCAGTTGTCAGAGGAGGTCAGACAGGAGTCTCCTTGGACAATGATGTTTGCAGATGACATTGTGATCTGTAGTGAGAGCAGGGAGCAGGTGGAGGAAAACCTGGAGAGGTGGAGGTTTGCACTGGAGAGAAGAGGAATGAAAGTCAGTGGTAGTAAGACTGAGTACATGTGTGTGAATGACAGGGAGGGAAGTGGAACAGTAAGATTACAGGGTGAAGAGGTGAAGAAGGTACAGGAGTTTAAGTTCTTGGGGTCAACAGTCCAGAGTAATGGAGAGTGTGGGAAAGAGGTAAAGAAGCGAGTGCAGGCAGGTTGGAATGGGTGGAGAAAGGTGTCAGGAGTTCTGTGTGATAGAAAAATATCAGCGAGAATCAAGGGGAAGGTGATACAAGACAGTGGTGAGACCGGCCATGCTGTATGGTTTAGAGACCGTGTCACTGAGACAGAGACAGGAGTCAGAGCTGGAGGTAGCAGAGCTGAAGATGTTGAGGTTCTCTTTGGGAGGGACACGGTTGGACAGGATTAGGAACAAGTACATCAGAGGGACGGCTCATGTTGGACATTTGGGGGACAAAGTTAGAGAGGCCAGGTTAAGATGGTTTGGACATGTCCAGAGGAGGGAGAGTGAGTATATTGGTAGGAGAATGTTGGACATGGAGCTGCCAGGCAGGAGGAAAAGAGGAAGGTCAAAGAGGAGGAATATGGATGGAATAAATGAGGAGATGAAGCTAGTGGGTGTAAGTGTTGAGGATGCAGAAGATAGGGATAGGTGGAGAGAGATGATTCACTGTGGAGACCCCTGAAGGGAAAAGACCAAAGAAGAAGAAGAAGATTCTTTAATGACAAAGTGCCTTTATTTCATCATTTATCAGACATCACTCATGTCACAGAGGGGTGTGTGTGTCGGTCAGTTCTGAAAAGTATGCGTGTGTGTGTGTTATAAAAAATAAAAATAAAAAACAATTTTAAACAAAAGCACAAATCCACCAAGCATTCAGTTTATTTTTGTGAACTCTCACACGTCAGGAAGTTAATTCAGTTTGTCAAAGTACTTCAGCTTGCCTGAGGGATCAGGAATAATCTGTACAGGGAAAAGGAGAAAGACATTTAACACACACACTTATTTATTTTTTTATTTATATATATATATATATATATATATATATATATATATATATATATATATATATATATATATATATATTTTTATTATATTTTATATTTTATATTTTATATATATATATATATATATATATACACACACACACACACACACATATATATACACACACACACACATATACACACCCTCCCAGTAACACAATGACAGGTTGTGTCCTGAACACTGATGAATACTATGTTGTGGTCAGTATTATACTATAATACACTGAGGGTCATCACAGTTGTTATAATGTTCAAACCTCTCAGTTACCATGACAACTCTACCTGTGTCCAGTGCATGTGACCACATTTCAAACCATATAATAATAACTAATAAATAATTCAGCAGCAGTAACTGACCTGTGGTGCTCTCAGTTCAGAGGTTTGGGATAGGGCCAGTCGTCATAGCAACGGATTAATAACTCACTTTACACTGCGTGCTTATTAAAGTGTGATTTGGGACACAGCACAGCACGCACACACACACACACACACACAGACACACACACACACACAACTCACCGTATCACTGCCAGGTTTCCAGCCAGCTGGACAAACTGTTAAGAAAAATCTTAATGAGAGATCAGGGGAGTGACCATAAACACTGCAGGTAAACACTGACCACTTACTGGGTAGTTTAGAGTGTGGGGGGAGAGGGAGTATGTGTGTGCGTGTATATGTGTGTGTGTGCGTGCGTGTATGTATGTATGTATGTGTATATGTGCATGTATGTGTATGTGTGTGTGTGCGTGTACGTGCGCGCGCGTATGTGTGTGCGTGTATGTGCGCGAGCGTATGTGTGTGCGTATGTGTGTGCGTGTATGCGAGTATGTGTATGCGTGCGCGTGTATGTGTGCATGTGCGCGTATGTGTGCGTGTATGTGTGTATGTATGTATGCGTGTATGTGTATGCGTGTATGTGTATATGTGCGTGTGTGCGCGCGCGTGTATGTGTGCGTGCATGTGCGTGTATGTGTGCGTGTATGTGTGCGCGTGTGTATATGTGCGTGTGCGCGTATATGTGCGTGTGCGCGTATATGTGTGCGTATACGTGCGCGTGTATGTGTGCGTATACGTGCGCGTGTATATGTGCGTGTGTGCGTGTATATGTGCGTGTGTGCATGTGTATGTGCGCGTGTGTGCATGTGTATGTGCGCGTGTGCACGCGTGTATGTGTATATGTGCGTGTATGTATGTATGTGTACGTGTGTGTATATGTGCGTGTGTATGTGTGCGTGCGTGTATGTGTATGTGTGCGCGTGTATGTGTATGCGTGTATGTGTATATGTGCGTGTATGTGTATGCGCGTATGTGTGCGTGCATGTGCGCATGTGTGCGTGTATGTGTGCGCGTGTGTGTGCGCGTGTATGTGTGCGTGTGTGTGTGCATGTGTATATGTGCGTGTATGTGCACGCGTGTATGTGCGCGTGTATGTGTATATATGTGCGTGTGTGTATGTGTGCGTGTATGTGTATGTGTGCGCGTGTATGTGCGTGTATGTGTATATGTGCGTGTATGTGTATGTGTGCGTGTATGTGTATGTGTGTGCGTGTATGTGTATGTGTGTGCATGCATGTACGCATATGTGTGCGTGTATGTGTGCGCGTGTGTATATGTGCGTGTGCGCGTGTATGTGTGTGTATATGTGCGCGTGTATGTGTGCGTGTGTGTGTGCATGTGTATATGTGCGTGTATGTGCACGCGTGTATGTGTGTGCGCGTGTATGTGTATATATGTGCGTGTATGTGTATATATGTGCGTGTGTATGTGCGTGTGTATGTGTGCGTGTATGTGTATATATGTGCGTGTATGTGTATATATGTGCGTGTGTATGTGCGTGTGTATGTGTGCGTGTATGTGTATATGTGCGCGTGTATGTGTATATGTGCGCGCGTGTATGTGTGTGCGTGTATGTGTATATGTGCGTGTATGTGTATGCGTGTATGTGTGTGTGCGCGCGTGCGTGTATGTGTATATGTGCGTGTATGTGTATGTGTGTGCGTGTATGTGTGCGTGTGCGTGTATGTGTGCGTGTATGTGCGTGTGTATATGTGCGTGTATGTGTATGCGTGTGCGTGTATGTGTATGCGTGTGCGTGTATGTGTATGTGTATGTGTATGTGTATGTGCGTGTATATGTATGTGTATGTGTATATGCGTGCGTGTATGTGTATGTGCGTGCGTGTATGTGTATGTGCGTGCGTGTATGTGTATGTGTGCGTGTATGTGTATGCGTGTATGTGTATATGTATATGTGTATGTGTGTGTGCGCGTGTATGTGTATGTGTATGTGCGTGTATGTGTGTGCGTGTATGTGTATATGTGTGCGTGTATGTGTATGTGTGCGTGTGCGTGTATGTGTGTGCGTGTATGTGTATGTATGTATGTGTGCGTGTGTGTATGTGTATATGTGCGTGTATGTGTGCGCGTGTATGTGTATATGTGCGTGTGTGTATGTGTGCGTGTATGTGTATATGTGCGTGTGTGTATGTGTGCGTGTATGTGTGTGCGTGTATGTGTGTGCGTGTATGTGTATGTGTATGTGTGCGTGTGTGTGTATGTATGTATGTGTGCGTGTGTGTGTATGTATGTATGTGTGCGTGTGTGTGTATGTATGTATGTGTGCGTGTGTGTATGTGTATATGTGCGTGTATGTGTATGTGTGCGCGTGTATGTGTGCGTATACGTGCGCGTGTATGTGTGCGTGTATGTGCATGTGTATATGTGCGTGTGTGCATGTGTATGTGCGCGTGTGTGCATGTGTATGTGCGTGTGTGTATGTGTGCGTGTATGTGTGTGCGTGTATGTGTGTGCGTGTATGTGCGTGTATGTGTATGCGTGTATATGTATGTGTATGTGTATATGTGTGCGTGTATGTGTATATGTGCGTGTATGTGCATGTGTGTGCATGTATGTGTATGTGTATGTGTGCGCGTGTATGTGTATATGTGCGTGTGTGTATGTGTGCGTGTATGTGTGCGTGTATGTGTGTGCGTGTATGTGTATATGTGCGTGTATGTGTATGCATGTGCGTGTATGTGTATGTGTGTGCGTGTATGTGTGTGCGTGTATGTGTATGTGTATGTGTGCGTGTATGTGTATATGTGCGTGTATGTGCATGTGTGTGCATGTATGTGTATGTGTGTGCGTGTATGTGTATGTGTGTGTATGTGTGTGCGTGTATGTGTATATGTGCGTGTATGTGTATGTGTGTGCGTGTATGTGTATGTGTGTATGTGTATGTGTGTGCGTGTATGTGTGCGTGTATGTGTATGTGCGTGTATGTGTGTGCGTGTATGTGTATATGTGTATGTGTGTGCGTGTATGTGTATGTGCGTGTATGTGTATATGTGTATGTGTGTGCGTGTATGTGTATGTGTGTGTATGTGTGCGTGTGTGTGTGTGTATGTGTATATGTGCGTGTATGTGTGCGTGTGTATGTGCGTGTATGTGTGCGCGTGTATGTGTATATGTGTGCGTGTATGTGTATGTGCGTGTATGTGTATGTGTGTGCGTGTATGTGTATATGTGTATGTGTGTGCGTGTATGTGTATGTGCGTGTATGTGTATGTATGTATGTGTATATGTGTATGTGTATGTATGTGTGTGCGTGTGCGTGTGTATGTGTATATGTGCGTGTATGTGTGTATGTATATGTGCGCGTGTATGTGTATGTGCGTGTATGTGTATGTGCGTGTATGTGTATGTGTGTGCGTGTATGTGTATGTATGTATGTGTGTGCGTGTATGTGTATGTGCGTGTATGTGTATATGTGTATGTGTGTGCGTGTATGTGTATGTGTGTGTATGTGTGCGTGTGTGTGTGTGTATGTGTATATGTGCGTGTATGTGTGCGTGTGTATGTGCGTGTATGTGTGCGCGTGTATGTGTATATGTGCGCGTGTATGTGTACGTGCGTGTATGTGTGTGCGTGTATGTGTATGTGTGTGCGTGTATGTGTGCGTGTATGTGTGCGTGTATATGTATATGTGTATGTGCGCGTGTATGTGTATGTGCGTGTATGTGTATGTGTGTATGTGTATATGTGTGCGTGTATGTATGTATGTGTGCGTGTGTGCGTGTATGTGTATGTATGTATGTGTGCGTGTGTATGTGTATATGTGCGTGTGTGTGCGTGTATGTATGTATGTGTGCGTGTGTGCGTGTATGTGTATGTATGTATGTGTGCGTGTGTATGTGTATATGTGCGTGTGTGTGCGCGTGTATATGTGCGTGTGTGTGCGCGTGTATATGTGCGCGCGTGTGTGTGTGCGCGTGTATGTGTATATGTGCATGTGTGTGCGTGTATATGTATGTGTGCGTGTATGTGTACGTGCGTGTATGTGTATATGTGTATGTGTGTGCGTGTATGTGTATGTGTGTGTATGTGTGCGTGTGTGTGTGTGTATGTGTATATGTGCGTGTATGTGTGCGTGTGTATGTGCGTGTATGTGTGCGCGTGTATGTGTATATGTGCGCGTGTATGTGTACGTGCGTGTATGTGTATGTGTGTGCGTGTATGTGTGCGTGTATGTGTGCGTGTATATGTATATGTGTATGTGCGCGTGTATGTGTATGTGCGTGTATGTGTGTATGTGTATATGTGTATGTGTGTGCGTGTATGTATGTATGTGTGCGTGTATGTGTATGTATGTATGTGTGCGTGTGTATGTGTATATGTGCGTGTGTGTGCGCGTGTATATGTGCGTGTGTGTGCGCGTGTATGTGTGCGCGTGTATGTGTATATGTGCATGTGTGTGCGTGTATATGTATATGTGTATGTGTGCGTGTATGTGTACGTGCGTGTATGTGTGTGCGTGTATGTGTATGTGTGCGTGTATGTGTGTGCGTGTATGTATGTGTGCGTGTATGTGTGCGTGTATATGTATATGTGTATGTGTGTGCGTGTATGTGTGTGCGTGTATGTGTATGTGTATGTGCGTGTATGTGTATGTGTGTATGTGTATATGTGTATGTGTATGTGCGTGTATGTGTATGTATGTATGTGTGCGTGTATGTGTATGTATGTATGTGTGCGTGTGTATGTGTATATGTGCGTGTATGTGTGCGTGTATATGTGCGCGCGCGTGTGTGTGTGCGCGTGTGTATGTATATGTGCGCGTGTATGTGTATGTGCGTGTATGTGTATGTGCGTGTATGTGTATGTGCGTGTATGTGTATGTGTGTGCGTGTATGTGTATGTATGTATGTGTGCGTGTATGTGTATGTATGTATGTGTGCGTGTGTATGTGTATATGTGCGTGTGCGCGTGTGTGTATATGTGCGCGTGTGTGTGCGCGCGTGTGTATGTATATGTGCGCGTGTATGTGTATGTGCGTGTATGTGTATGTGCGTGTATGTGTATGTATGTATGTGTGCGTGTATATGTGCGCGCGCGTGTGTGTGTGCGCGTGTGTATGTATATGTGCGCGTGTATGTGTATGTGCGTGTATGTGTATGTGCGTGTATGTGTATGTGTGTGCGTGTATGTGTATGTGTGTGCGTGTATGTATGTATGTGTGCGTGTATGTGTATGTATGTATGTGTGCGTGTGCGTGTATGTATGTATGTGTATGTGCGTGTGCGCGTGTGTGTATATGTGCGCGTGTGTGTGCGCGCGTGTGTATGTATATGTGCGCGTGTATGTGTATGTGCGCGTGTATGTGTATGTGCGCGTGTATGTGTATGTGCGCGTGTATGTGTATGTGCGCGTATGTGTATGTGTGCGTATGTGTATGTGTGCGTGTATGTGTATGTGTGCGTGTATGTGTATGTGTGCGTGTATGTGTATGTGTGCGTGTATGTGTGTGCGTGTATGTGTATGTGTGCGTGTATGTGTGTGCGTGTATGTGTATGTGTGCGTGTATGTGTGTGCGTGTATGTGTATATGTGCGTGTATGTGTGCGTGTATGTGTATGTGTATATGTGTATGTGTGTGCGTGTATGTGTATGTGTATATGTATATGTGTGCGTGTATGTGTATGTATGTATGTGTGTATGTGTATGTATGTGTGTGCGCGTGTGTGTGTATGTGTATGTATGTATGTGTGCGTGTGTGTGTGTATGTGTATGTATGTATGTGTGCGCGTGTGTGTGTGTGCGTGTATGTGTGCGCGTGTATGTGTGCGCGTGTATGTGTATATGTGCGTGTATGTGTGCGTGTATGTGTGTGCGTGCGTGTATGTGTGCACGCGCATGTGTATGCGTATGTGTGTGCGCGTGTGTGTATATGTGCGTGTATGTGTGTGCGCGTGTGTGTATATGTGCGTGTATGTGTGTGCGTGTATGCGTATGTGTGTGTGTATGTGTGCGTGCGCGTGTATGTGTGTGCGTGTATGTGTATGTGCACGTATGTGTGCGTGTATATGTGCGCGTGTGTATATGTGCATGTATGTGTATGTGCGTGCATGTGCACGTATGTGTGCGTGTATGTGTATGTGCGTGCATGTGCACGTATGTGTGCGTGTATATGTGCGCGTGTGTATATGTGCGCGTGCATGTATGTATGTGTGTCTATGTGTGCGCGTGTATATGTGCGTGTATGTATGTATGTGTGTACGTGTGTGTGTGTGTATGTATGTATGTGTGTACGTGTGTGTGTGTGTATGTATGTATGTATGTGTGTACGTGTGTGTGTGTGTGTATGTATGTATGTGTGTACGTGTGTGTGTGTGTGTATGTATGTATGTATGTATGTGTGTACGTGTATGTGTGTGTATATGTGCGTGTATGTATGTATGTATGTGTGTGTGTGTGTGTATGTGTGCGTGTATGTATGTATGTATGTGTGTACGTGTGTGTGCGCGCATGTGTGCGCGTGTATGTATGTGCGTGCATGTGCACGTATGTGTGCGTGTATATGTGCGCGTGTGTATATGTGCGTGTGCATGTATGTATGTGTGCGCGTGTATATGCACGCGTGTATGTGCGTGTGCGCGTGTATATGTGCGTGTGCGCGTGTATATGCACGCGTCTATGTGCGTGTGCGCGTGTATGTGTGCATATGTGCGTGTGTGTATGTATGTATGTGTGTACGTGTTTATGTACGTGTGTGTGCGCGCGTGTGCGTATGTACGTGTGTGTGCATGTATGTATGTACGTGTGTGCATGCGCGCGTGTGTGTGCGTGTATGTATGTGTACGTGTGTGTGCATGTATGTATGTGTGTGTGCATGCGCGAGTGTGTGTGCGTGTATGTATGTGTACGTGTGTGCGCGCGTGTATGTATGTGTGCTTGTGTGTATATATGTATGTGTGTATATATATATATATATATTTTAGGGATGCCACAATACTCAATATAATATTGAAGTGTTCGGTACGGCCTCCACGCTTCAATACGCGTATGTGAACTGCGTTGTTTTTGGTTTTCCGTTCTAAATAATTATGAATAATTTCCATGTGTTTATTACTCTCTGAACTGCCTGTTTGTGTTTGCCTGTACTGTATGTCTACACGCTGAGACAGACACGCCTCCCCTCGAGTAAATATCCAATCAGTGAGCGCTAAAGTTAGGGGCGGTGACCATGCTTGCGATGCTGGTGTCAGATTTCACTCTAACCCTGGAGAGAGGTGAAGTGAGACAGGAACACGAGGAAGCTCCGTCTCTCAGATCTGTGGTGTGGGAAGATTTCGAATTTGATGTGGACTATAATGGAGATGAAACAAAAACACTAAACAAAGAAATAGCTGTGTTTAAGCGCTGTTCCACACGAGTTACTGACATGGAAATACTTCAACATGACCACACATCTGC